>NC_141765.1:16068200-16235700 GCF_982258835.1 Parasteatoda tepidariorum
GGGTATTATGAAAGTTGAAAATATCTGCTTTGTTGATTTATACGATAAAAGAAATGATTTTAATTTTAATATTAATAAACTAGTTACTTGGAATTCTAATGTTTCTAGGAGCATCTATTTAAATACCACTTTTAATGAAATGAACAGAATTAAAAGAATATGTAGTAATATTTATTTATCCAAAATACAAATCGATAAACTCTTTCAAAATCTGATAAAAAACAATGGATACCCAACTAATGTAATAAAATTTTATATAAAATCATTGAATTAATCGTATATTTTGGTGGATATATTTTCTAAACATTTTTTTGTTAATTTTTATGATTTTCCCATGTGCAAATCCATTTCAGGCCAAAATTCATTGCCAAAATTATTTACTAAATAATTTCTTTGTTAATTTATGTAATTTTTCCATGTGCAAATCCATTTCGGGCAAATCCGTGGCTATAATTATGTACTAAAATTTTTTCTTTGTTAATCTTTCCATGTGCAAATCCATTTCGGGCAAATCCGTGGTTAGAATTATTTACTAAAAATTCCTTTGCTAAATAATTTCCCTTGTTAATCTATACAGTTTTTCCATGTGCAAATCCATTTCGGGCAAATCCGTGGATAAATTGTTTGCTAAAAATTTCTTTATTAATTTATACAATTCCATGTGCAAATCCATTTCGGGCAAATCCGTGGTTAAAATTATCTGCTAAAATTTTTTCTTTGTTAATTTTTCCATGTGCAAATCCATTTCGGGCAAATCCGTGTTAAAAATTATCTATTAAAATTTTTTCTTTGATAATTTAAATAATTTTTCTATGTACTAATCCATATCGTGCAAATCCGCGGCTAAAATTATTTACAAAGCAGGCAATTTATGTTTCTCTTTTCTATTTTATATTTTTTCTTAAATAAACATCTATCTTCTAAAACTATTTATGATCAATTTTTAAAATTATCCAGTATAATATTACCTTGTGCACATCCATTTCGGGCCCATCCTTGGTAACTAACAAATCAAAACTCAGAATAACAAATCACTTCAGCAGTGCAGTAAGAACGACACTTTAGAACCCTTTTGTTACACTCAATTTGCGCTTTTGTTTTCATCTTTTGTTTTCATATTTTGTAATCTGGCAATCTTTCTGCGAAAACATTTTTAAATCATTCTTGAATAATAACTGTCCAAGTAAGTTGTTATGATTTTGCTACTCGCTTTATAGTCCCCCCTTTTTAATGTTTTTTATTTTATTTTTTATTTTATTTTATTATCTGTTTTTACATGTTATATTTACTTTTTATGATATATTTTTACGTAGTTATTTAATAAAAATTTTTTTGAGTGCTCCTCACACTATTGTATTAATATAATTTGCTTTGGCTTTATTGATACAATATCAGAAAGCACTCTGTTTTGCGGATATAATCGTGTGGGCTGAAGAAAAGATTATATCTTTTTTTTTTCCCCGGCTTTTTTTCCGGTTTTTTAATTAACATTTCACTTTTTTTTTTTTTTTTTTTTTTTAAAAATAAAATATTGTTTGTTGTTTTTTTTTTTTTTTTTACTTATTATTTCCCACCCCCTTTTTTTCATATGTCTATAATTTTTCTTTGTTTTATTCTTCATTTTGAACTTATATATATATATATATATATAAACTGCTGTTTGTAGAAAATGCAACACCATGAAAGAATCATCAGAATCAAATGAAATTTAATGCAGAAACGACTTGTACTGATACAAATAAATGATGAAATTTTCAAAACAAAAGAAACAAATTAAGCGTCCGAAATCAGTATTTGGTGCAGCCACCACGCGCTGCAATAAGTGCTGCTATACGACGTGGCATGGAGTCAAACAGATGTTGAATATCTGCTTGAGGAAGAGAATTCCATATCGCTTGTATGCGCAACCAAAGTTCGTCTTTGGAAACTGCAGGACGCGGATCACGAGTGAGACGCCGACCAACCATATCCCACACGTGCTCAATAGGCGACATATCCGGCGAATAAGCAGGCCAAGGAAGAAGTTGCATGCGTTGTGCTGAACAGAAGTCTCTAACAGTCCGCGCAACATGTGGGCGTGCATTATCCTGCTGAAAGATAGCTCCAGGGATGCCTTGAAGGAAAGGAACGACTTCGGGCTGTAGCACTTCACGGACGTATCTGTTGCTATTGAGATTACCCTCAATTCGTATCAAATTGGATCGTCCATGATACGAAATCGCACCCCAGACCATAACTCCGGGTGTTCGACCACTATGTCGTTCAATAATACACTCAGGAAGGCAGCGTTAACCGGCATAACGTCTAACACGAACACGGCCATCATGGGTCCACAAATTGAAGCGTGATTCATCTGAAAAGACAACTTGGTGCCAATCAGCTCGCCAGTCTCTGTGCTCAAGAGCCCACTGCCGACGCAGCCGTCGATGATCCGCCGTGAGGGGAATCCTGTATAATGGCACCCTTGCACGCAATCCACGGCGCAGCAGACGACGACGAATTGACGAAGCCGACAATTGTACACCTGTAGCAGTAGACCAATGTGCTGCCAGCTGCCTGGAGGAAGCTGTGCGATCATTCACCGCCATGCGGAGCAGGTGTCGATCATCGCGCTCTGACGTCACCTTCTGTCGTCCAGTGCCTGTTTTTCGAGTTGTTCGGTGCTCGTCGGTCCACTGCTTCCAAACTCGCATCACTGTGGAACTGTTCCGCTGCATACGAGCTGCTATTGCGCGATAGGAAAATCCTCCTTCTCGAAGGCCGATTATCCTCCCTCGTTCAAACTCCGTAAGTTGCTTAAATTTCTTATTCTTCCGTCGTGGAGGCATACTCAGGTCTCACTAAACGTTTGCCACTAACAAATAATCATAGACTATTTTCAACGTCCCGCTACAGCACTTTATTTATACGCTTTCAGCATCAATTCAGAGGGCGCTGCGCGCGCCACGCACGCGCGATGGCTCTGAAACTTTATTAATTTGCATAATATCCTATAATTGACATTTGCTGCGAATTTCATTTGATTCTGATGATTCCTTCATGGTGTTGCATTTTCTACAAACAGCAGTTTATATATATATATAAGTCACCCTATGATTTAGAGAATGTGTACACTTTAAAATTATGAACGGCCTATAAACGGCTTTCTATCCGTATGATATGCAGGCTCTAACTTTTAAATAAGTAACCCTATGAATGATGAGATGGAAATGAATATTTATTTTTTAATTCTATAAAATTATGTAAGGATGTATGAATGAAGGATAAAGTCTATAAACGGCTTTCTATCCGTATGATGTGCAGGCTATGACTTTTAAATAAGTTACCCTATAAATGATAGGATTGAAATGAATGTTTTTTTTAATTCCCTTTTCTCCGTTTTTGGGCTTTAATAATTTAATTTCCGAATTTTTACTAATTCATCTCATAGATGGCTGCACTAATATTTTACGTACTTAAAAGTTTTTCTACTTCGATCAAATATATTTTTTTAATTATTTTATTCGATTCAAGCTATAAGCACCACTTCAAATATTTACCTCTTCGCTAATTTCACTAACTGTTTACTTATTATGCTTATAAACCTAAAACCGTATTTTGCTACACGCCGGTAAGTTTGATTACTTTTTACTTTTATTTCATAATTTTTCAACTATATGTTTTTTGTGATATCGACACATATAAAGAATAATTTTTATCTTTGGATAATTATTCTTTATTCAGAAATATCGCATTTATAGCAATAGATGTGTCTTGATAACGACTATTGCTTTTACCATTCTTGCTTCTCTTCAATTTAGTTTCTTATTTTATTCATGTTTCTCATGTTAATTTGTGTGTGTGTGTATGTATATATATATATATTAAAAAAATGAGGTTTATTGTAAAAAGGACATTGAATAAAATATTTATCTGTCAGGGATTCAAAAAGTCTGGGTTGATTAATCTCAGACTGAGAAAAAAAGCATGGAAAGTAACTACTAGAATATGATAAAATTTACCGAGTTTCTGGCTCTACTGGAGTCCCAAAAAGAAAGGTTCTTTTTACCGATGCGCTTTTGTAATGGTTTTCGTAAAATTAACAATAAAATATTGTTTTCTAATGTGCGTTAAAATTTGGTTAATGTGGTATAATTCCCTAATTTTATCATGATACTTTAGAGACTGGAATAAAAACCATTTATTCGGTTAATTTTATTTATCAGTTTTGCCTTTTTTTTAAATATGTGGTAATAAGTACTATAATTTTGAAAGTCATAATTTCCCATGGTATCTTTATCATATAAATTGAAAAAATTACTGAAATGAATGGTTGAAAACTTTATATTTTTGTTTTACTACTAGCATTAATTTTCTTAACCAGAAATGTCTTTCCCATTCAGTTCGGTAAATTTACCAGAATTTTTTTCTTTGTGTAAAATACAAATGTGAACACTGCATTAGTTCTTTTTGCCATCTAATAGAGTCCTATATCTAACAAAGTTATATAGTTACTACATGTGGATAACAATTAGTCATTGGCTGATAAACCTTCTTCCAAAAAAAGTGAGTTAAGGCAAGCAACGAAAAATTTTAAAGTGCCAAAAAAGCCAGAAGAAATTCGGTTTTATTAGTATTCATTAAATCTGTTTTTCGTTATTATTAGTGCGATTTTTTTTAACTGTTTAATATAATGAAACTTTTGTGATTAAATAGTTTATAATCATTATTACACGTCCCAGACTGAGGCAGATTTTAATCAATTACGTTTATGTACACTATTGAATATAATTAATATTATGATTCATTAAATATTAAGTCATTCTTAACAAACATGAATTACCATAAACAAATAGTAATTACTAATGTATTATTTAATACATGATAATGCCCCTAGTTATAAACTTGTTTTTCTAAACTAGCTCTACACTACAAATAAAGCATCCATATTGAATTTTGAAAATTTCATAAATATAAACATTAAATTAAGTTATATTCGGCAAATCACTCTTTATGGTGAATCTGATCTTCATTTATATACACTTAAATTAGTATTAAATTGGGATATATTAGTCCCGTAACTTCTCTATTCCAATAATAATCCTATAATATAATAAAGAAGGGAAATTCGTGTCCACGCAATCTCTTGTAATCTATTAAATATCAACAGGGCTATTCAAATAGGAAATTCAGTGTCACGATCTATAATGGTCTTAAAATCATTAACTCTACATCCAGTGCTTAAACATTATTTAGCCAAGAGTGGTTAAAAACGTATTAAGCATCTAATCATAATACACTTGGATCTGAAACTAAATGCATTTAGATCAGTTGGTAGATCTTAAGATAGAAAATAACCCAATCGATAATATCCCAATAATAAAATATATTTCCTTAATATATATTACAAAAGATAACTTCTTAGCAAATACAGTATGACCTCGATTATGGGACTTTGGATAATCAAAATTATCAGATTATTCTCTCTCTCAATGACGCGACAGCCCATAGAGGGCCAAGGCCTACTGTGCTCATCTCAGTTTTCTTGACCTTGGGCTCTGGGGTGCAGGAGAAGATGTTTCAGTTAGGTGGTCAACCGAACGCGAAACCCCCAGTGTTTAGTTTCCAAGTATGCTTGCTACTCATTTATCGACCCACTGAAGTGATGAAAGGCTGAGTTAACCTTGCCCGGCCCGAATATCGAACCCAGGACCTGTGCCACGGGAGTGCGAAGCGCTACCACTCAGCCACCGGGCGTCATTATCAGATTATAGAGGTTACAAAATTTTACTCTGAAAATCGAAATTTTATTAATAAATGAGTAAATATGATGGTTCAATTTAGAGCGAGAATTTAATCAATATTTTTTTTGTTAAATAGATATAATTAAGTTATTTTATTTTTAAGTTCGCAAGCTTCATCATTTCATATGGAGATCTGAAGCCATTTTTTAAAAAAATAATTTATATTTATAAAGAAGCAGCACTCAATTTTGTATCTTTTGCTGATTTAGTAGATGTTTCTAATGCTTTGTAAGTTTTTTTTTTATCCTGAATCCCTTCACACTACAATATTATATTTTCCTTGCATACAAATAATTTAAAATGCTTTTATTCAGCAGAGTGAAAGCTATGGTGGTAAACTGGTAGTATGGTGGTAAATAATGAAAAGGTGGATTAAAAAATATAAATTCTTCAGGTTTCATTTTCAACTTTCAGGTTTCTTTAGAACAACCAAAGTAACCACTCCACCAACTAACCAAACGTTTAATGGTTATTCATGAAAAATGGGAAATTTTTAATTTATCAAAATTATTTAATTAATTTTAATTTTTAATTACTTGTTAATTTCTTTTGAATGAACAACTTTAATTGAAAGACTTATGTATAACTTTTAGAAAGCATTTGTATTGAGAGGGGGGGGGGGGAATGAAACACGCGTATAAAAGAAATTGAAAATTGACTACGGTTAAATCAGATATTCGGATTATAGAAATTTTCGGATAATCAAGGTTCTGCTGCAGTTATTTCCATCTAAAACATATATTAATAAATATGTTGAAATTTGTATGATGTTTGTTAAACTAAGACATTTAATTTTTGAATTTAAATATCCTTTGATATATTTTATATTAAAAATGCAGTTTAAATCAGGAAAAATAGCATATAAATAAGTCTTTAATAAATTAATTTCTATCTCTCACAAACCTTGAACAAGATATTGATTTTAAACTGTTAAAAGTGAATCTTCATATCTCGAGTCCCTCATAATTACTTAAAATAGATTTTCCTAGAAATGATAATTAACTAATGGTGATTTTACATAATTTGCAAATTATCGTAACAGTGCTAGTGTCTTAAGGCTAGTATCTTTTAAAGTAAGGCTAGTGTCCTAACATAGGCAAGGGGTTTAAAGTAAGTGATTCGGAAAGTACTCAAAGTAATATTTGATGTATACTTAGATCTGAATTTGAAAAGCAATAAACTATTTCCAGTTTAACAGTTATTGGAGAATGTAAAGAACATTCATATTCTTAATCGTCAAGTCTTGCTGAAGTATTGTTCACATATTTAGCAGTCTTGCTTAACCTTCCATTTTTAAGATGAAAAGCATTTTTTGATTTCAACCAAGATTTAACGAATTATTATAATTACATACTAAAACCTATAATTTCTGAAAATTTAAGGTTTTTTTTAAATTTCTCAGAAGCATGGAAAATGTCTAAGAAATATGGAAACGGGAAAGATATCTCGAGATCAGGTCAAAATATAAAACCACACTTGCGATATATTTCTAAAATATGTATTTAATGTTACTAAACTTGACCCCTTAACTTTACTTCCAGGAATTAAAAGAGGCCCCTTTAAATTCCTAAACAGAAACCCCTACTTCTTATTGTGGAATTGGATTTACCCGTAAAAATATCTCAATTTTGCCTTCAGGTTTCTGCATTTTGGTTCGAAGAAAGAAGCTGCTGCCAAAAAATAAAAGCTGAGTTCAAATTGGTAAAAACGGAGATGTTTCGAGAAATATATGTCTGATCAAATAAATAATTTAAATAGCCGTGTTTAATAATAAATTCAGCCCTGAGTCTATGACGCTTAAGAGATAAGGGTCGAATGAACTTTTATTATCATCTTTAATACATATTTTTAGAACTTTTATTGACATTGAAGAAAATTTAAATAATATAGGGATACTTAGGGGGAATACATTATCAAAATTTGCTTACGAAACATTACCGAGGTTGGGGACAATGATAAATTCACTTCCTCACACGGAGAAAAAGATTCTGGAAAAATTAACGCACTTGTATCGTAATGACATTAAAAAAACAAATATAATTCTGATAATAAAACCAAAATATACGGTATTTAAACCATTCATTTGGTATTTTTGTTTGTTTATGGTAACAGTTTATCGGAAATTCTGGTTTTTAAAATTGTAGTTCTTATTGCCCTACATTTAGTTGAACATGCAAACCTGAAAAGTAAATTTAACCAAGTAAATGCTTTTTATGCCATTTCTTAGGTATTGTGATAAAATTACCTAATTTCCCTGCATTTAATTCTAAACAGCATGACAATAAAATCGTATTTTGTTCTTAATTTTATCAAAAGTCATTACCAAAGTCCTTACTAGTAACAATTGCCGTGCTTTTTAGTGTTCCCCTATAGTACACGGTAAATTTTGCCATATATTGGTAGTATTGACTATACTTTTTTCTCAGTGAACATGAACAAGCATCAGAAGTAGTTTGATGATCGTATGAAACTGAAGGGCAATAAAAAGCGTTAAAATGGAATTGCTAGAAATGCAGTTCGATATTAAGGGGACAAATAATCTTGTTTATATGTCTTTAATTAGTCATTCTTTTTTATTCATTTCGAAATAATTCTCCAGATTTTAATAATGCTTAAGTGCTTTACCTCACACATAATTATGATATTAAATTTCCTTTTTCCTTCAAATTGTGATATACAGAAAGAATTGTCAGCGTAGCCAGCCTTCTCAGAGATCTGTCCGGACTTTTTGTAATCGGTCTGATTTAGGGAAAATTATGTAACATCTTCTAGCAATTTTGTGAACCTATGACTATCGTAAAATCGAGTTCCTTCTGTCGAACTGACTGATCGTTAAGACACGATTCCCATCAGAACACCGAACTCAAGCATCACTGGCTGTGATCAGTGAGAGCGTGGGTGACCACTTGGATCCAGGGGTGAAAGCGAGACGGAAAAGAGGAAAGGCTGGTAGTAAAACCATTTCAGTTATAGCTAGTTTTGGGGAGGAGTTTACTTATTCTTTTTTTAAATTTTTCAACAATATCTACTTTATCTTGGAAAAAAAGCAGTTTTATATATATGCCAGAATTATGAAAGAAATCTTGATAGTTACAGATATTTCATTTTTTTCGAAAAATATGCTGGAATGAAATGTTTCACGTACCAGGTTTTTCTCTTTTCCGTCTTGCTATATAAGGGCTTTCACCCATGCTTGGATCAGTCTGCGTAAGAATTGAGGGTATGCGGAATTTGTCCTCGTTAAACTGTTCTACCTTAAAGTGTTCGCGTGCAGGTCTTTGGGCTGCTGAAGTGGGGATGCCATTCCCTCTGCAGAGGATCAAAATTGTGATGGCATGTCTTCGGATCATCCTCAGGGAAAATCCAGTATTTGATTTTTGAAACTTTAAAACAATTCACACGTTACTAATTAATATTCAACCAATCGTTTTCTAACCGAAGTTTTCGTTTGCTAGCTATTCGAGGTTTAATTTGCGAGAACTGTACAGAGTATTACAATTAAACGCTTCTAAGAGGGGTGAGATGCATCCTGACGGCTCGAAATTTCATAGAAATGCATGGTTGGAATTATTTTCCTGAATTGATGATATATACAGAAGATTAATTAAAAGGACTGTAAATGAATTTTCATTTCAATAAAAAAATTTCAAAAATAAAGCTAACATAGGTCAAAGTAAGTGTTTGATGTTTCTTCCACATACTACAATGCAGACATCACATTTACAGCGCATGGAATACCGAATATTCTGGAATAATCCAAGCTCATCTCGAATTTTTCCTTCAGCTACTATGATTCTTTCATGAATGCCTGAATTTTTATGTGATTTCGTGTCTTTAGGATACGCCCTACAGACATTGGAAGTTCTGAAACATTTAACAGAGCTACCACGTATGTTAATATATAATTCTTCTTGCTAAGTGGCTTTATCTTCTGATGGAAATTTTCAATATTCTCACAATATCAATAAGTACCTTGTACATCAGCTTTTACTTGATTTTTATGATTTTTTACAGGTACTTTTTTATGAGCCTTGTATAACTTTAACTGCATTTGATTCTTCAGCAATTTAATTTAATACTTTAATTTTCAAAAAATATATAATTGACAAAGCGTTTTTTTAAGAAAATTTTTTTGTCAACATAAAAAGTACGTGATTACTTTGTAGGGTTACCTAGCCAGTTAAACTTAAAAAAATGTTTATTAGCCACGTACATTTTGGTTAAAGTTTAAAGTAAATATTTTAAATATTACCGTTTTTAAGTATAAAAACCTAATTTTTTTCCTAACTTTAAACCTTTGATGTTGTACATTATTTGAACATCTAGGCATTCTAAGACTTTGTACACAGACTTCTATTGTTATTTCTAATATTTTGCTGAAAACTCGAGATAATGAAACAAAACTAACGTTTTATACCTTCACAGTCCCCTTGAAATGCATAGTGCTCAAAAAACGAGTAGACAAAACGCCTTGAATAACTTTTGATCTAAGCATCGTATTTTTTATGTATTGGGACTCAATCTTATTGGATCGAGGGAGTGTCTTCAAACATGCGAATTAGTTAGAGCAGATGGTATTTTAAGCTACGAAACCAGAAACAGAAAGTATTTTCTCTGATCAAGCATACTTTTTTTAGATGTATTATGATTTCTGCCCCCCTCTTCAAGCCGCAATCCAGGAAATATGGTCCCTATAGTTTGGTCAGGAGAGTGGAGAGGACTTAAAGTTTGGACTCCTTAATTCTACTTTTCGCATAGTCCTCTATATCTCGAGAAATTTTTAAGCGAATTTAAAAAATTTTTTTTGTGCAAAATTATGAAATGTATTTTTTTAAAGACAATTCCTTACAAAACATATTTCTTAATAATCATTTCTTATTTTTCATTATTATATTTAATAATGGTTGACAAACTTTTTACTTGTAATTCAGACAAAATTTTAAATTTTTTTGAGGAATGTAATTTTATATGGCACAAGGAAAAATTTGAACAAAAGCAATCAAATAGTTTTTGAGAAATCAAATTTCAAATAACTGCCTCCTTTTTAAAAAAATTGACTTCTAATTATTGATTTTAAAATATATTTAATATACCAGGCGAATATAATGTTTGCTGGAAGAGAAAAAATGACTAATACAACCATAGTGCTTAGCGCTTTCAAATACTGTTCCGATTCTTTAGAGGGAAGATGGATGTATTTTTATAAAAAATAATAATTTTTATAAATAAAAGTTCCAACTTCCTTTTTGACGATCTTCGTCAGCTTTTTTTTTTCAAAAAAAAAAAAAAAATCATCCGAACTAAACCGAGCGAAAATAAGCAGTTTTTTTCTCATTTCCTCACTCTGCTTTTTTACTTAAAACTAAGCAACCACAATGAGTGGAAGATTTTATTGTTAAAAACCAAGATTATTTTTATGCACTTCCATTGTATTATTATTAAATCTAAAATATAAGTATTTCTATAGAAAAAAATATCTATAATATATATTACTAAGTGGAAATTTTGGCTATTGTTTAAAATGACTCATTGATGAAAAATACATGATTGTAATTAATGCATATGTCTGCAATCTTTTTAGGATATGTATCTCAATAATTCAACTTTATTTAAAAGAAATTTGCGAATTTCTAATTTAGAGCAAGATTTAATTAAATATTATTTATAATTTAAGCATTAAAAACATAAATAATAAAAATAAAAAATAATAATAAAACATAAATACGTATGATATTCGACATAAAAATACAGTAAAAAACGGAGGAAAAGATTTCAAATCGAAATTTGCTCCATGTGCTAAAAAAGTTCTTTTGTCTTTTTCGATGCTTTTATTATATTAAAATTAAACAAATAACCGTATGACTACAACGCATATCATAAATCCAAAAAAAAATAATGCAAAATAAAAATATTTTCTAATTGGTAGCTAAACTTACAACCACAAATGGACATTATAAAAGTTGAATAGTTATAATAGTGAATAAGGACACTAAGAGATGCCATTTTTTCCGCGATTTGAAGGGAAAAAGCATGTCGCCTCGTTGCATGCTTCAGCACTAAATCGAAAACTTTTAAATATTTCCTTTTGATCAAAACGTCAAAATTTCAACAAATAACTATACTGCGGAAGTTAGAGAATATAGTTAGAAAAAAGCAGCTCAATAAAAAATAGGATCTGAAAATAAAAGTAGTGTCAATAAAAATAGTGTCGACTTAAATCTAAGTTCTTGTTTTCGAAATTACTTAAAACAAATCTCTTAGTTTTAATAGAAATAAATTGATAACTGCTGTTATTTTATTTAATTTACCTGAAATTTAAAATTTATCTGTTATTATTATTATGATTTACGATTTATCTGGAATAAAATTAACATGATTTTGTACATATCATTGTTAGTTAATAGAATCTAACCTTAATTAAATAAAATGTTAATTTGATCTAGAAATAGCTTGCTTAAAAATTTATCATAATTCAATATATCGGGAAAAAAATGTCAGAATGAATACAAAAAATTTGAGGAAAACACGTTTAAAGTTAAGGAGTTCATATTCTAGATAAGTGCACCGTAATGCAATTTGTTCTGGTACTGTTTTATTAGTATAAATTTCAAACATGAACAAATGATACTTATGCACGTTCCACTATTACGTCATAGCATCGTATTTTGTTTAAAGTTTCTTTCTCCCTTCTCATATTTTAACTTTAATAGGAAGCATTTATTTGATGGCGTCGATTTGAAAAATAAAAGCAACAATTCAGTAACATACTTCTATTTACTCCCATTTTTTCCACACAATTTTGTAATATGATAAAATTCTATAAAAGGAGGAGAATAGACAAATCTGTACTGATAATTTATCGCAAGGCACCTGTGTAATCCCTCACAAGTGTTTTTGACGCTGGTTTGAGATTGACAAATGTAAAAATATACACCTGGTATAGAAATGAGGTTATGTATAGCACCAAAAATAACCTGATTAATAAACCTCAATTTCAACCTCATTTACACCTGACTAAATCAACTTCATATATAACTCAAAAATAAGTTCAGTTTAGATCGGGTGAAATTATTCACACCTCATAAATGCGTATTTGCTTGAAGTGTAAAAAAAATATTCCGTACATCTCAAAAACAACCTCCTTTAGCTGGTTACTCTAAAGTAGCACAACCTTAAGTGTGAATAAAGCAACTTCTTACACCTTGATTATACATCTTGTGAGGCTGATCTTTTAAGGTTGTTTTGAAATCAACTTCGAATAAACTTCAAAGTAAATTTGAAGCCTAATACAACCTCATATGAACCTCAAAAATAACTTAATTGTTAGTAGGGATAGCTATAAACACTTCTCATTTATTCTGAAGTATTCTTTAGTAAAATGATTAATAAAACACGTCCTGCAGATATATATGTACTTTATTTAGCACAAAAAGGAACTTGAGAAGAGATTTAAGTGAATTGCATCACCTGAAGAACGCCTAAAGTAAATTTCATTTAAATCAAATTGTAATTTACTTTAGGTACTGAACGGGGAAAAATGCGCGTCTTTATTTACAATTAATACCTATATATCGTAAAATTCTAAGCATTATATAGAATTAAAATGAAATAAACAACCAAATGATTAAAAAGAATACCATTAAACATTAAAAAAAAAATAAAAGGAAATGATAAACTCATCATTTAACTTGTAACTAATGTTTTTACCGACGCGGGGCGCTGTGTATAATAAGTCAAGAGGTGTTACTATTTTGCCTCTTCTTAAAAAAAATGCGTCGCTTTTTTTCATTCTCTAACATTTGAGAATAATATATTTAAATGCTTTTTATAGTTTAAGGATATATTTCGTAAAAAAAAAATACTTAAAATGCAAACTTAATTTTAGTTATTGAGAAAATTAAATATCTTTTTTTTAATCATGAACTTGAAATTCATGAATATATAATTTAGTTTTAACAAAACTGCATTAAACATAATCATAAACTTTGTCATGCCAAAAACTGGTTTAATGAAAATGAATTCCATTCGTATATTAAACATAGCGTGTTAATACTACACAAAATAATTGAAGCATATATTAGCCATAAACATAGGAGTAAAGTTGCATTATTTATTTAAAAGCTGGACATTTCAACAGATATGTAAAGCCAGATAAGTATTTCAGTGATCAAGATTAATTTCTGCTACGGTTAAATATGAAATTCCAAGTTAACAGATCAGAAGGCGTTAATCCATTGATTGGTTATAAAATTTCCATTAAATTATCATATCAATTCTCTAAATTTAATTTATATCACATATGCCACCTGAAATAGTTGTTGATCTGACCACACATTGTATAATTCATGGATTTAGTTAAAAGAGCTAGATGATTATTACTTATATAAATAAGGGAAAAGATAGTAATACGAAATAACTGTGTTTTCCTAATATTAACTCCCTAATATCTGAATTTTTGCAGAATTAATGGAGAATCTTAATTTTTCATTGAGCTTGGAATACATTTACGAATTAGGACTCTATCAAAACATTTTGAGAAAGGTTCTGTTTTTGGTAACGGAAGGATAATAATATTGTTAAAAAACAAAAAATAATTATTCACATGAAATGTCTTTAGATAAACGAGTTTTATAATTCTGTGCTGAAAGTAATTGGTTCGCTTAAAATGTTCCAATAGGCTATGGCAAAATATGTAAAAAGTGAAATTTATGTTAAGGGGTCAAAATATTTTAATGATCTCTTGCTAAACCATTTTAACCATATTAACGTAAAACCAATTTGCCCCTATGTTTTTTTGGATCGAAAATCCAGAATTAATAAAAATGGTTGATTTAAAGTTTGCTTTTGTGTTATATTTTCTAACTCAAAATATTGTCTACACTAGTATCCTCCAAATTAACATATCGCAGGATAATTCCTTGAACCATTAAGCAAGCATGTTAGCATGCAAAAGTCAGATCATTGGATAAAAATTTTTTTGTCCTTTCCTATTTTGCACGTGGTACAATTGCGTGATGCATGATTTAAAAAAAAAATGCCTATTTAAGATGAGGGAATAGGGTAATACTCTTTAGGCTCTGTTTTTGATAATTTAAATTTCAACACATGGAAATTTTAAAAAAAAGCGTCTTTACTCAAGTATTTTACACACTCAGGTTTCTTACATCTTTTCGATTTAACTAATATGCATTAACATTTCGTTAATAAAGAAACGGATATAAAACTGACCAACAAAAAACATCCTAAGAACTAAACTTGAATAATACAAAATGAGATTATTATCCTTAACTAGGTTTAGGCAAAATATTATTTTTAATTAATTGGTCACTTCTGTCTTGAAACTACTGTTCGATTAAAAGCATTTTATGGTAGCGAAAGAGCGACTATTAGATAGAAATTAACATTAAAGATAATTTTCCCTTATTTTTTTCGCGTAAAGTGATTTTAAAATTAAAATTAATTAAGAAAACAAGCGATATTAAGAACAACGAATAATTTATTCATTATACTTTTTACCGATACTCATTTTAACCAATATCTGTTGATGTTGTTGTTGTAGTTCATTTTCGTCGCTCTAGAGCTGCACAATGGGCTATTGGCGACGGTCCGGGAATCCTCCCTGAGGATGATCCGAAAACATGCCATCACAATTTTGATCCTCTGAAGAGGTTATGGCACCCCCACTTCAGTAGCCCAACGACCTGCTCGCGAACACTTTACGGTAGAACAGTTTTTAACGAGGACCAATTTCGCATACCCTCAATCCCTACGCAGACTGATCCAAGTGGTCACCCACCCTCACACTGACTGCAGCCAGTGATACTTGAATTCGGTGATCTGCTGGGAAATGTGTCTTAACGATCAGTCAGTCTACTGTGGGACAACCAATATCTTTTAAGTTAAATAAGAACATAAATTAAGCTGATAAAATGGATTTTTTTTTTTTTTTACAGAAAATAAATATTTTAATGACAGTATGAATTTTTTTCAGCTCGTGATAAACAGTTTTGTTATGCTACATTAAACAGAATATGAATAATATTAGTGTGCTATTATTTTGAAGTGTGAAAGAAGTGTGTTTTTCCACGTCCAATTTTTTTTTAAAGGTTTTTCCAGCAAATAAAAAAATACTAGAGTGTATCGTAGTGTCAATTTTCCATGCCCCAATTTTCATTCACATTAATTAACTCTTCATCAAATATATATATATATATATATATATATATATATATATATATATATATATATATATATATATATATATATATATATATATATATATATATATATATATATATATATATATATATATATATATATATATATATATATATACAGATATATATATATATATATAATTTCGAAATATTCAAATGAAATGAACTTTTTATACGTCCTCTGTCCCCTTGAAATGTACAGTGCACAAAAAGCAGGCAAAATACCCTGAATAACTTTTGATGTATATGATCGGATTTTTCATGTATTTGAACTCAATCTTATTGGCTCGAGAGTGTGTCCTCAAATATGCTAATTAGATAGAATTGACGGCATTTTACGTGACGAAATATGTCACAGAAACGCACTTTCTCTGAATAAACTTATCTTTTTTTTCAACGGATAAGAATTTCTGACCTCCAAAATAAAGAGGGTAGTCGCAATCTGAGAAATACGGTCCCAGTAGTTAGGTCAGAAGAGTGGTCCAAAGCTTGGACCACTTAATGTTTATTTTCCTTTCTGTATCTTGCACTCGAGAAGTTTTAAAGCAAACTGAAAAATTTTTGCACACAAAAACAAAATTCATTTATCCAAAGATAATACCATTTATAAAATAACTTTTAATAAATATTTGTTTTTTTTTTTTAATTTCATTTAATATTAGTCGAAGAAATTTTGAATTTTAAGGTATACAACTTTTAAATCACTTTAAAGAATATAATTTTGCACAGCAAAATGAAAATTTGAGTGAAATCGGTCGAATAGTTCCTGAAAAATCAAATTTTTAAAATATGACTTTCTTGAAGTATGAATTAGTGATGTATGAATTTTCAAAATACGAAACTAAATTTTTAAAATGCGACTGTTTTGAAATTTGATTTCTCAGAAACTATTCGACTAGTTTTATTTATAATTTTCTTGCCACCTTAAAATCATATGCTTTAAAAGGATGTAAAAATGTGTAAACCAAAAACGAAGAAGTAAAGAAAAATAGCCTTCTCTATTTATTAATTCATGTATGCAAATATTCATTTAAGTTCGATCAAAACTATTTCGATTATATGATAGTATATGAGATCTATTTAAAATAAAAAATTTGTAAGAAAAAAAGGGTTTTAAATTAAAATAATCAATATGTGTATTTAATATTATTATGACAAAACCATTATGTCCTACTACATGTACAACGCAGATTAAGGACGTTATCTGACCTATTTCTCAAAGAATTTTGTGAAAAATTTGTTTGCAAAATAAAAAACATTGTGCATATTTTGAAAGGTCAAGTTTTACAAAAAATACTTTTTAAAGTATCTATTAATGTACCCCAACTTCCAAGAGTCAGACTCCTAAATAATACGGGTTATAAAGCTTCAACACGTGAATAGAATTAATTAAATCTGGAAGCTTTTGGCCTTAAAACACATTGTAACAAACACAAGTCTAATAACGAAGTTAACGATCTCTCTTCTAATAAATTACAATTGCTTTCGTGATATTAGAAAAAAAAATAACTCATATGATAAGCACATAGCAATATGCAAACCGATAATCTTCATGTTGACATAATTAAAATAAACTCATAAAGATGAGGTAAGTTTCTGTTGAAAGAATTAAAAGGAATCGTTAATTAAATATCTTCTTACCTAGTCTTAAATGCTTCTGGATAATTAAAATATGGGAAACTAGCTTAGAAACATTAAATGTTTGCGGTTTTCCGAATTGTTAGATTACGGTTCTAGGGAAATTAAGCTTGAGGTTGTTGTTATTCCTAATTTCGTAATGAGCGGTTCTTATTTTCCAATATTTCGGCATGTATGATTAGATTTCATTTAATTTAAGGATTTTTTTGCTACGTTAATATTTTCTGCTAACTCATTAAACCCCAAGACGCAATAATTTTGCTGAACATTTTATGGATATTTTCACTTAATTCATTTTAACAAGTTTTAAGAACTAAACCCTATGTAATTATCTATTATTTGGGTGAGACTAATCTTTCCTAAAATGAAATCTAATAACGTTTTGCTAAGAATTATAACTTTGAGTATAATCTGTTGTGACTTTTTCTTACATATAATTTGCTGGTTTACATTTAGAAAACTAATTAATTTGCTATGCAGTAACTAACTATAACTTAGTATTTTTTTTGTTTTTTTGTTGCTTTTTTTCATACTGCGCATTCAGAAAACAAAAATAATTAATTAACTTGAATAATTTTTCGCCGAATGCTGTGACTTACATTTGTTATGTGACAACCCTTTCAATGCAAGGGACTCCACAATGGTCGATTAATCAGAAGTTGATTTATGAGAGAGTAGGTCAAAATTTATTTTACCATAAAAACAAAACCTTCCTCAATTAAGTTTGCCATAAAAACCCTTTTTCACAATTTTTCTATCTGAAAAATCATTATTTTTAGTTTAAAAATGAAACCTTCCCTAAATTCTGTTATGGTGAAACAAGTAGATGACTTCCTTATTTCATAATTTTAAAACTATTTATTTTAAGAAATTAAGTTTCTTCGTACAAACCGGTTGATGAAGTTTGGTAATAATGATAAAATTAGACACTTTTATCAAGATACTTTAGATCATGTTATAAAAACCTTTCATTCGGTAATTTTGACTTTTCTATTTTGTATTTTTATGTGTGGTAATAAGAACTATAATTTTGAAAACCAGAACTTCCAGTAAACCATTACCATATGAATAGTTTAAATGCAGTATATTCTGTTTTCATTAACCAGAATTAAGATTCTTTTACCAGAAACTTCATGCAGCACTGTAATTTTACCAGAATTAATTTCACCATGTGAATTAATTTTTCATTTATTCCCCAAAACAGAACCTTTCACAAAAAGAGTGGAATGACTCTATTCCTGAATTGACTCCTGATTGATTAATCAGGAAGGGGGAAATTTAGGAGCATTTTTCTTCCGATAATGGATTCTTCAACGATAATTGCATCTTAAAAATGGACCTTACACCAAATACATCTTACTATGAAAGCGGAATCTTAGGAAAAAATTTAACTTTGAAACAGACTAAAGGTAATATTTTTTATTTTAAAAATGAACAATTACAAAATCCTTCACTTCAAAAATGGATAGATATTAATCCATAGGTTTGAAACTACATTTTTTGAAAGGAATGGTTTTTATGTTTTTTTCTCGAAATTAAGGGGTCACAGTACCCCAAAAATGACAGAAATACCAAAAAATTTTTTATTGCTTATAATAAAGCTTCAAACTATTTCAAATGTACAGAAAAAAATTCATCTCTCTATCTACATTTTTAAAAAAGTTATGAATGATTTTAAATTGTTCTAATACAGAAACTTGCTCAGCAGTCTGACTTTAAAGTGCTTTTTCGCATAGATGATAATTTTGTGTCTTAATCTTAATTAGGACTTTAGGACTAAGGACTTTTTTCTATTTAAGATAAAGCTTTGAAGTAAACTTTTTTATCTTGAGTATAATACACTTATTTAAACTGCGCATGGAATAAGCATTTTATGAGGTATTACAACTTTTACGGCATGTTATATATACCTAACAGGAATTTTTACCCTTTTTTTCTACTTTTTTACAAAATAATCTATAAAAAATATTCTAATAGATATATCAACAAATGAATGCACAAAATTGTTAAGATAAATATTGCAAGCACTATGAAAAAAACTTTTTTTGAAAATATGTTAAAATAAAAAAGCCTTAGGGATTTAAAAATTTAGAATTTTTTCAACTTTTTTTAAAATTTAAAAAAATTAAGCAGTTTAATCATTTTTTGAAGATAAATTATTGATTGCAACTTAAATGAGCATGTAAAGCATCCTCAAAATGAATGGTTATACCTTTATTTTAAAAAATTGTTGCAAAGGTACTGTGACCCATACTTTCCCGTATTCACAAAAGTAGGAATGCGCAAATTGATCCAATAATTCCGATAATCCCGATATTACAAAAACAGGACCTTTAAAAAATGACTGATAAACTTGCCATACTTATATTTACAGAAAAAAAGAATTATATTTTTTTCAAATTTGCAAAATTTTAACTAGAATTCTTATCATTTCAGAAAAGCAAGACTTTTCATAAAAGTCTAATTGAACTTTTAATCTTGAAAAGAGAAAGAGAGCAAGTAAAGTATAAGTTATTTTATTTGTTTGTCCAATAATTAAAACAATACGTGATATTTGAATATCTCATTAAAATATGCATCCAAAACTTTTATACAGCATGTAATTATTTCCTAACTATCAATGCGGCAAAATTAAATAATGAACTTCGAAACTTGAATACGAAGAAATTTTTCGAAATAACATCCAAAAATTTTTAAACTGAGCTTATTTTTGATTAAAATTTTTCTTTGTTTTAAGAAATATGACAAATTTATTCAAAAATGACCTTCTTATGTGAAAGAGCTTTTATTCTTTAACATGAACTGATATACCATTTCATCCTTTTTTTATTATTATTTAAACGGCGTATGCATCTTATAAATAAGTATAAAAAAAGGAAGATAACATCTTACCCCTAGAATACCAATGAAAATTCTTTTTCCGAAAATTACAAAAAATAAAACACTAAAAGTTGTCTTACCTTACACTGAAAGAAAGAAAAAATTGAAATTCATAGATAATATAAGAAATTTCAGTCTTCCATTTTTCAAGATACCTAGAAAATAATACTTCTTTTCGAATATAACATTTATTTTTCGAACATTTTTCTTAATATAATTGAAACTTATTGTGAGGAGAATATTTGGCGTATATTCAATGCGCCAAATAGAGTATTGATTCCAATTTCATTCTTTTACAAGCTCTGAAATAAAATTACTTTGCGATAATAACTAATAATATAATATTAATAATTAAAATAACTGATCAGTTTTACTAAACAATAATTAAAATAACTAATTAATTTTACGACATAACAGAATTTCTGCTATCATACATACCAAATCTTTACAGTTACATAGCTCACCAAACCATTATAAATCATTGAACGATCAATTTTTAAGCCCGTAGTCAAAATAAAACGAGATTTTTTCCATCTATTCACGAATTTTCTATTGGACATTACAATGTTCTATCATGTTGAAAACTATCATGTTAAAACTAACATACTGAAAATTACCATGCTGAAGCTAACATATTGAAAACTATCATGTTGAAACTAACATATTGAAAACTATCATGTTGAAACTAACATATTGAAAATTATCAGGTTGAAAACTTTGGTCAAATTGTAAGAGGGTTAAAAAATTTAAATGAAGAAAATAATTTTTAGGAAAATATTATACTGAAATATTTTTTTAATATTTATTGTTTGCTTAATACTGACGAAGTTACTTGAAAATGTAATTGATTAATTATAATCAACAAGCTTGTTGTTAAAAGTTTAAACTCGTTTGTCTCAAAATATGATTTCTAAAAGTATGGTAATCACCTCATTTTTGAAACTGTTAAGTTTTAAAAATGGTAGTTTCCACACTTTTTGTGCACTTTCATCAGATTAAAATTTGCGAATCAGATTTTTCTTACAATTATTATTTTGCTTTTTTTACGAATAAAATGTCTGATTAATTTTAATCCAAATATTTGAAGAAGAAAAATAAACTGAGAAGTTTAAAAATCTTATTTTTGCTAAGAAAAAGCTTGTCTTACAAAATTAGGAATTTTCGAAACTGAACAAGCGAAACATGCAATTAGCTAAGTAGTTTGAAAACTGTTAGCTAATAAATAAGCTTTAAAATTCCTACTATCCTTGCTTTTTAGGATAGTCATTGTTAGAAAAAGAATCAGAATTTTTCATTTTATACTAATTTTAACAATTGAAAATTAAGGTTCATTAAATATCATATTCTCATAAGTGAGTTTCTCAATATGAGTTTCCTATTGATTTTCTCAAAATTCATAATATTTATCAAATTTCTTGATATTTCTTTCTATTTGACGAGGCTGCTTCCTAAAAGCATAAAAGATTTTCTTTTTTTCAAAAAAAAATGGATGAAATAGTTATAATTTTACTTGTTTGAGGGTACAAATTTTGTTAACCATTCGGCAACGTATTAAAAAAACTGATTTTAACACATTTGTTTAAAAATAAAATTTAACTTGTAAGAGGATATGCTCAAAGGATATACTAGTACGAAATATACAATAAGAGAGGAAACAAAATCAGTTTGATTGAATGAGTACTCATCGACGGGAAATGAAACCGTGAAATCAACTTGGCAACTTGGCTCTAACCTCTGTATCATCCAGGGATGTCGTAAAAACCTCAAAGATCAGATGGAAAAAAATGGAGAACAGGTGTAACTGTATAAACAGTATTTTAAAGTCATATCTTAACTATAATTAAATAATCAGTACTAGTAAATGTAATCTTTCTGTATCACTCTTCAACGAAAAATGCATTTTGCCATCGTACTCAACTATCACAAAATGGTGAAAAACATATTAACACGACTAAAGAAGTAGTTTTATTTAGAAGTTTAAATTTTTGTCAAAAATCAGGATACATCGTGTCAAAATAAATAACAGTCACAAATAGCGAAATTTTTGAAATTCGCTATCTTTGTATTTTGTTTTCCTTTTATTTCCTAACCTTGATTTGCAACTCAATGCTGAATCGAACAAAAGTGAGAATTCCATTTCCGAGAGTACAAAAAGAAATAAATTAAATCAAGAGTTTAATCTAACAATATGTGTAGCTCAAAACAATCTGGTGATTTCATTAAATAATGGATTAAAATTTAAAAAGAAACTGTAATCGTTTAAAATTAAGCATAGAAATATGTTAACTAACGTGGAAATGATCTCTTAAAATTATGCGCATATAATTACAATAAAAGAGCCTAAGGAGAGAATAACAGAAGGGTTCTTCGTTAAGGTAAATGATGTTACGATTCAATAAATCAAATCATGTAAGAGCACAATAAGTTTAAATGAATTAACACTGCATTAGTGAAAATGATGAAATCATTATATTTTAAATTTATTGCATTTAATCAAAATAATCCTTTGCATGACATATTATATTGAAAATAGTCTAATGCGAAGATTTGACGCAAGAAATTTTTATCGCGGCAATGTATTGATATTTTGGGAAGCATCGATGATTCGGTGCTTTTTTAAACATCGCGATTTTTCAGATTGCGGCTTCCTCCCGTATTTTTAGGATCAAGAATGCTTGATTTTGGTTCTTAGGTGGCGAACAAGGTGTATTTAATAAATCTACATGTACACCCCTGCTGGCAACCATTTTTATGTACTTTTGAAAGAGTTACATCACAAAAGATATTTTCACGCAACGTAAGTACTTTTTTTGGTATTAGAATATTATATTGTAACAAAGTAATTTTGTTTAAACAAATAAAAATTATTAACCGAATATGTAAGTGGACACCTTAATTAACATTTTGTAAAAAAAAAGATTAGTTTTGTTAATTAACTAGCATTGTTTTTAACAAATGAAGCTGAAATGGCGTCTTGGGGACAATTGTAACAACAAGTAAAGGGACGATTGTAACAGCTGAAAATAAATAATTTTATGTTTACTAACCATTACTTAACTCTTTAAGAACCACCAATAGTTTACTATATCATTTATATTATGTTACATGTGCATTATTTCATTTGTCACCTTTCACAGCATAAATTAAAATTTTTAACCCCTTAAAGTTTAACCCTTTAGGTCTCTGCTCATCATTATTTTGACTCCTAAAATATCATTACTATTTTGATCAATAAAAAAATATATCACACCTATGATAATATGTATAATTAACTATGTTTTAGTTGAATTTATGAACTGTTACAATTGACCCCGTAAGTGGGGACAATTGTAACAAGTGCACGACTGTCAAAAATTGTTAATAACTGATATAATAACATTTAAAATAAGGTATTTATTTTTTTTTCTAGTAGAGGATAGTCTACTTTACTCGTCTGTCAATTAGTACTAATAAAATATTGGAATTTTTGTCAGTTAAAAATAATTAAGTAAAAAATGTTACAATTGACCCCACTCTCCCCTATTTAAAGCGTTTTATATGGTAACGGTTAAACCGATATTCTGGTTTCGTAACTTATACTTCCCATTCCCCCACATTTAGTAAAAATACAAAACTGGGAAGGGAATTTAACCGAGTAAAGAGTTTTTATATCATGACCATGTTACCAGAGTTTTGTTACCAAAAGTTTTGTAAAAATTTCAAAACTGAAGAGTAAATTTCACCAATTATATGGTTTTTTATGCTTTTCTCTAAGGTATCGTGTTAAAATTATAAAATTTTACTACATTTACCAAATTTCATCACATATTGTAAAACAATATTTTATTTTAATTTTTTGTTAAATTAAACAAAAATCATTACCAAGGAGCTTTCCTGAAAATTACATTTAAAAATTAAATTTTAATAAAAAATTCCTATAAATCCAGAAATATGGTATATTTCTCCTTATTTTTGTAATTGTGACAATATATTTTCTTAGTCAAAATATAGTTTGTTCAAAATAGCACATATTAAATAAGCCGGCGAGGCTAAAATTAAATGAAATTAATAAAATGAACAAACTGAACTTTTTTTCTTGCTTTTAATCGTCGTATTTAAACTTAATTTTAGTTTTTATTAAAAAAATATATACAGTGGTGGCCAAAAGTGTGGGAACTTTTTTATTCATGTTTTTCAACTTTGTGTGCTTGTAGAATATATTAATTTTCACTTAAATACAAAAGTTTGCATATCAAATTGAATGTAATTCAATGTGAAATTTAATAACAGAAACAGAATTAAAATATCTGTATTACGAAAAACGTTATGCCTATTTTAGTAGAACAAACAAACATAAATCGTTTTGAATAAAGACGTGTTTTGTAATAAAAGCGTACTAGCCAATCACAAACACTGCTCTTAGGACAAATCAAATGTCTGTAACTATAGTTTAGGTTATTTGGATGGCAAAAGAGTTATTGTTGAGGAAATATTTTGCGGAATGATGCATACTAGTACAATTAAATAGAGTATTGCTGTTTTTTAATTTTAAAGTCCTTTCTTTTAACTAAACTAATTTTAAACAATGTCATCAATAAGAAGAACTAATTGGACATCTACAAAAAGAAGCTGAATTGTCCTATTGAGAGAAAATGGCCTCTCTTATGCTGAAATTGCAAGACAAGTTAGTGGTTCAGCGACTTGTTCTGGTGTACGAAAGTTCTGTTTACGTTATGAAAAAACGAAATCAGTGGAAAATGAAGCCAAATCAGGCCGAGAAAAAAGCACAAGTGCTACCGCCGATAGAAAAATTAAACTGCTATGCCTTCAAGATGGAAAAACTTCATCAGATGCCATTAGATGTGAAATGAATGCAGCGGGTATTGCAGTAAATTCAAGAACAATAAGAAGAGGGTTATCAGGATTTGGACTACAAGCTAGAATTCCAAGGAAATAATCATATTTAAATCAAATGCAAAGCGAAAAACGAGTTAAGTGATCAAAAGAATACATTAAATGGTCAGAAAATCAATGGAAGCAAGTAATCTGGAGTGATGAGAGTAAAATATCGCTCTTTGGTAGTGATGATGGAAAATACGTGAGACGTAGAGTAGGTGAAGCACTTCATCCTGATTGCATTGAAGCAACTACAAAAAACCCAACAAATGTTATGATTTGGGTATGTATGTCTGCAGATGGTGTGGACCGAATTCAAGTGATTCTTGGCATCCTGAATGCCAAAAAATACATCGAAACTGTCCTGAAACCAAAATTGATACCTTCCATCCGGGATCTCTTCCCCAACAACACACCATTTATTTTTCAGCAGGATTCAGCTCCATGCCACACAGCAAAAGTATGCAAAGCATGGTTTCAAAATAAAGGTATAGATATATTACCATGGCCAAGAAGCAGTCCTGATCTCAATCCAATTGAAAATTTGTGGCGACGTTTGAAAATTCTTGTACGAAAAAAACATCCATCCAATAAAAGACAACTTATTGAAGCTATAATTGATTCTTGGCCCCATGTGATTACGAGCGATGAACTTCAAACAGTCGTTCACTCAATGAAAAGAAGCTGGGAAGCTGTCTTAAAAAATAAGGGTTATCCTACTGAGTATTGATTGTGTAAGTATCACTTTAAAAAAATGCAAATCTAAGATAGATCTTACTATTAGTTGCATAACTCTTTTTGTAATACTGTATTCATTATTAAATTCTACATTAAATTACCTTCAATTTGATATATAAACTTTTGTATTTAAGTGAAAATTAATATATTCTACAAGCACACAAAGTTGAAAAACATGAAACTTTTAAAAAGTGTCCTCACTTTTGGCCACCTCTGTATATTGGAGATTCCTAGAGTGGATTCGATAATTTTTTGAAACTTTTGTTTAAAGAAGTATGCATAGTTTTGAATTTTACATTGTTTAATCACCCATAAATAAAACAAAAAGTGCTCTCGATATTCTATTAATTATTTTTAAGATATTAAGAAAGGAAGAGAATTTTTTTTTGAATCTTGTATGCTCTGATTGGTTAACTTCGACTTAAAATGTCTCGTTTTGTTATAAGTACTTACAAAACGTTTCAACATTTTTAAGATTCAAACTAGGTTTCCTTTTTATTTCTTACAAATCTTTTGAAGAAAGCTATAAAATAATTTAAATACTATGAATTAAAATGTCTTACAATTTATTTTTATAAGGTTTAAAAATGCTTCTCTTTAAGAATAAAAATAAATGGCCATGAATAGAACAGAATTCAAAGTTTTCCAATGGAAGCAGAATGAAACGGTGAAATTTCAATTCAATTTCAAGTTCTAATACTGATTCTTGCTCTGATTCAATTTCGAGTTCTAATTCCGATTAAAAAAGATACTTTTTCTGCAATTAATTGCACTTTTTAAATAATTAAAGCGTAGAAATTTTATACGTTTTATGTTAAAGAGGCATCTTTGTAGTTTAATGAAAGTATCTATACAAATACTTATGTTTTTTTTTTCGATAAGAAACTGAAAATATTATTTTTCAGTATTATTTAGCATACTTTATTTTATATTTGTAGTTGAAAAACCGATACAAATTTGAGTTTGCGACTATCAATGATCAACTTTGTTGTCTTGTAATTTTGAACCTTTCTCAAAGGACAAAGAAACTCCTGTCTCAAGCATTTGGACAACTAACCATCGTGAAAGATTTTTTGATGGAACTAACTCGCATTTACGTTACAGGGAAAAGGAAAACCACGAAAACTTCCTATGATCAGCCCGACGTCAAGGGGATTCTAACCCCTGATCTGCCTATCATTTAAGATATTTTGCGTCAGCGCTGTGGTCGGCACGTGTTCCCAACGAGATTCCTATTTATCAGCCACCGCTGGGATTCGAACAAGTGTAACTCATTGGGAGAAGAGCGCTCTATCCCCTGATGTAAGTTTTTGCTTTAATCAAGTTTTGACCATTTTTATGGAAAAGCACATAAATTCTATCAGATATAACTTACCGCGTGAGGCAAATATTCATATTTTACGTACAGATCATTTATTTTTTTGACACATTTTATTTAATATCTTTATTTTTTGTGATAAAATCAAGAAATCATTTAAAATATTGTTTATATACCTTAACATTTGTACTCAAATAAACATAAACAAAATTAATTGGATAATTCCAATGCGAGCAGAGTTATAGTTCAGGGAAAAGAGACAGTTTGTTTACATTCATCAGATTTGATAATGTTTATGTAAACAACCATTATCCTCTTAAAGCTGAGAATATTAATATCGAAATTAATCTCCAAAGCTTTAATCGATTTGAGAAATATTAACAGAGTAAAGTTGTGATTTAGAACAAACAATTGTTCATTTGACTTCTCCGTTGGATATTGTTTCAAATTTTCAACCCCCCAAATTTTTTTTTTCTATTTTGGAAAATTAATGCATGTTCTAGCTGAAATTTAAGAATGTGAAATTTTTTTAAGAATGCGAACGAATTACATTAATTTTTTCATATGTATGGATAAGTAAGCAATAATACAATACAATGTGTAATAGGGTGAGCATAACATTTAGAATGCATAACATTGTCTATATCTTAGATTTTAAACCTATGGTTTGCAGACCATTTGTGATCCGATGGATGAATTTAGTGGTTCGCAGTTGTTTATAAGAAAACAGAGATAATCCATGCTTCTGTGAAAGATCCATTTTAATAAAAATCTACTCATAATTTTGAGAATTTGTGAAAATAACACTCATAATTTTTTGAATCTGAAATTATTATAGAATCGACTTCATTCAGCCAGATTCCTGCTTTTTAAATATTTCAAAATAAAGTACACGAATAATAAAAAAACATTTATTTTAAGGAGTTGTACATAATACTCAAATTATGAATTTAGGACTTCGTCGACTTCGTTTTTCAAAATTATATGTGTTTTTTTGTCAGGTTTATTTTTTAAAATAAGAAATATTCTTAAGGGGTGTTAAAAAGATGAAATATTTTGTAAACGATCAGATTTCTCGATTAATTTTTTTTCTTTCTTTTTGGTAAAATATTTTGTGAATGAACTTCAAATTGAACCAAGAAAAGTGAACACAGCAATCATTTATTCAATGTGGATGAACCGTTAAGATTGGCTTTCGTTTCCTTTAATATAAATATTGAAAAAGTTTCAAATGAAATGCAATGTCAATGTCATTAAAGGGAAAGTTAGATCCCAGTAAGTTACGGATTCTTCGGATCATTCACAAATTATTTCCTAAATTATTTCCCGAATTTATTATCCTAAAAATAGACCTTTCACTCTATTTTCAATTTTGAAAAGGAAAACTTCACAAAATTATTTAGTTCATAGATCTAAGACTACAACTTCTTATTAAACATAATTGTTTTATAAAGCAAGAAATTTTTTTCTCCATTTTTTACAAAAATAGGCCCTTGTCAAGAATACCATCTACGATAATTTCAGATTTAAAAAAACGTGAATAGATTTTTCGCAAACTTAAAATAACCGAATCTTTCATAAAAAAGTATGGGAGCCACGATGACTCAGAGGATAGACCGTACGCCTTCGAATGAGGTGAACCGGGTTCAAATCCCAGTGATGGCAGGTAGATATGAGTCCGCATCCGGCTTGAAACTCCTACAGTGCTGACGTGAAATATCCTCAGTGGTAGACGGATCATGGGTTAAAATCTCTTTGCTTTCAGGCTAACCGTGGGAGGTTCTCACGATCTTCCTATTCAGGTAACGCAAATGCGGGTTAGTTAAATCAAAAAGTCTTCCACGAAGGCATAATTCTCCCAATACTTGATCCGGGAGCTCTCTTGTCCTCTGGGTTGGGTTCAAAGTTGCAAGGCTACGGAGTTGAACATTAGTAGTCTGAAACCCAAAAATTGGGTCAACTGTTCAACTATGGTTATAAAGTATAAAATAAAATAAAAAGTATTTACACACCATTGGATTTCGAGATTTTTCACAATATTTCGATTTCAGGACCCTTTTTTATCATGTTATTAATATATTATGAATAAATTGCTTAAAATTTTACAAAAAAAGGATTCTTCACTAAAAGTTCGGAATGTCACCTGATTTATCAAATTTTATTTTAAATGTTAGAAATGAAAACAAAAACTGTCCTTAACTTTGAAATCCTAAGGATTAATGGATAATACAAATATGCATTTCGATTCAAAACTCTTAAAAGGTAAGTACTAGAATCAAAAATAAAAATTTAAATTCGCTTTTATTCAAATTCTTTAAAAACAAACGAATACTTAAAGACAGTCTTTATACATACAATACTCTTCAAAAAATAAGACTCTCTTAGTAAAGTAAAAGAGCTTATATTTCAAAGTATAGAATAATAAACTTAAATATAAAAATTGAGCAATAAACATACGAAACATAATCTTCCATGACTAAAGTTTATTTAGATTTAAGTATCATTTCAAATCCATTAAGTGCATTCATTTTTTTTCCTGCTGTACTAAAATTTATTTTCCTTTTTTACATACAAAGAAAAATGAACAGACTAGGAAATATAAAGCCAAGTTAATGGGAGCTTACTTAAATATTAAATGCAAATTGAATTATTTTTCTCTAATTGTATTTTTTGAATATTTCAGTTAAGTGAAATGCTAAATGCAATTCTTATTTTCGCAGAAGTGTGTAAAAAATCAAATTTAATCTCAGCGAAACTGATATGTTTGCTTTGAAACTAATGTGAATAATTTTAAGCTCTATATCAAATTGAAACTCATTTTCATTGCGTTGCATACAAATAAATATAAAACTACACACTTGAAAATATTTAGTAACGACATAAAAATTAGGTTATAAAAAAATAAAAAACAGTAAAATACAAATAAAAATATACATGCTGAAAAATGGACAAATGTAATAAAATTCGTGGTGCATACACTGTAAAAACTTTCAGATCAAATTAAGAATAAAATACCACTTTGGGAGCATCATCTGTAACCATTTTATCATAAAATCTATTTTCTCCGTAAAATCTATTCTCTCCGTAAAATCTATTTTATACCGTAATTTTTTTCAGTATTACTTATTTATTTTGCTATCGGGGGGATTTTACAGTAATTATTACTAAGAAAATTAAGGTATATCAGATTTTCTTCTCTCTATTATGTTCCGATAATAATTAATTTTACGATAAAAAGTACCGACACTCAAGGGTGACGGTACTTTTAACCGTAATTTGATCCAAAACTTTTTACAATGCATGACAAATGTCTTTTTTCAATGTTTTTTCCCCTTTAAATTGTTGTCGCAAGAGGCTATATTTATATCTAAAATGAACAATATTATCTGTTATTTACCCTACAGGTTGTTAATAATTAAATTCAGTCTTTTCGGGGGCATCTAAAATGCATTTTTAATATTCATCAGTCTTTGAAAAGGTGACCTATGTAGAATTTGCAGTCAGGTGTTATATCAGACTTCTTTTGTGAAAGTTTCTTTTTGAAGAAAAATTTACTCACTTTGCGAATTTTAAAAAACAGGACCAGATTTTGCGAAAAATCATAAAAAACAGTAGCGTGTTATACTTATTGTGAAAGGTTAGTTTTAGTGAAAAAAGAAAGAAAACACCAAAATTAAATCTTTCTACTTTTTTTAGTTCAAAATTATGATCGATATAAAGACCATCTTTTCCTGCTTCCATCTTTAAGAAGAAAAGTTTCTTAAATGTATGCTTCTGCAATAAAAATATTGTGAAAGTCTGTTTTTACGATGAAATATTTTGTAAAATGCCTGTTTTCACAATAAAATATTTTTAAAAATCAGTTAACAAATCCAATTTTCTCCTAAATTGATTCTAGGTGACTATCAAGTTTCAACATTTTGAATTTTTCAACTTAGAAGACAGTAGAACCTCCTGGATACTGAGGAAAATTGGGCGATTACATCTGCATTCATATGCGAAGCTCATTAAATATCGAACAATTTTACTTCCCATATGATCTGGTAGGCAACGATTAGAAACTGAGTGAGCTTCTAGTCGCCATTGGGGATAAAACCCCGGTCTTCACAATGATAGCTTACGCAACATTTGCACCATCGCAGCTTATAGTGTTCTAACACATGGAAACTCGCATGACATAACTAGTTTAGAAATTTAATACAATCTTTAACAAATTTACGTGGTTACTTTAGAACTAGTGTTCGCCATTGCATCAACAAGATTTAAAGTATTGACTTTTCAGACGATAATAATTTTTATAAAAAATATCCCTTTTTGAATATTTACTCATTTATATTTGTTTTATACGCAAACCTTTTCAATTTATATTACTTTTGCACGTTCCATTTTTTTCTATCACTAGCGCCATATCTTCTATTTGCGAGTTTTGGAACAAAAATTTAGTTTTAATGAATCTTTGCCTAGATCTTCTTTAGTCTCTTCAACAAATCTGATGCCATTTCAACTATCAGTTGTCGCTGAGCCGTAGTGACTTAGAAGATAGAGCCCACCCCTTCTAATGAGGTGGCCCGGGGTTGAATCTTAGTGACAGCTGATTGAAACGAATTCCGCTTCCGGCTGATCCGACCACAGTGCTGACGTTAAATAGCTTCAGTGGTAGACGGATCATGGGCTAAAGTTCCCTTGCCGTCAGGCTAACCATGAAAGGTTTTCGTGGTTTTTCCTCTCTGTGTAGCACAAATGCGGGTTACTTCCATAAAAAAATTCCTTTGCAAAAATAAATTTCTCCAATTACTATAACCAGAAATTCCTTTCTCTTTTGGATTGGGTTCAGAATTAGAAGGACTAAGGAGTTGAACATTAGTAGTCGTAAACTCAAAAAATTGGATCGTCTGTTCAGCGACGGTTGTAAAATAAAGTAATGGATGCCACTACAGATGCTCTTGAATGGAATCAGTATAGCTATAAAAATCCTGTATAATTTAATATTAACCCTTTCAGACATTAGTGAATTTGTAATGTCTTAGTTTTAATACAATTATGCTGTCACTTTTTATAGATTAAAACGTTTTCATATAAAAAAAAGAGTAAATGGGCAAAAAAAATTTGAGAAGTTTAAAATAAAAATAAAAAAATCAATTCCTAACTTTATATGAAAACGTTTTACCTTCAACCAAAGTTTTTTAGGCAATTTGGGTAACTTGAACCATTCTATTATTTAGATTTCAAACGCTGATGTTAACAATACTATTTTGCGTTTTACTAACAATACTGAGTTTACTACTATTCGTACTGTGTCGATAATGTGAAGTGTTTTAAAGGCAATTTATTTGTCTTTAATATTTAAAATAATGCCATAATACACTGAGAAAAAAGATTGGTAAAATTACCATAGTACATGGAAATGACATTTCAGGAATTAAAAAAAATAATAATTTTGGTTAAAAAAATTAAAATATGCGGTATTTAAACCATTCAATAGGTATTTTTTCTGTTCATATAGTTACTTTTTACCGAAAATTCTGATTTTTAAAATTATAGTTCTTATTACCACACATTTAGTAAAAAATCAAAATTGAAAAGTGACTTTAACCAAATAAATTTTTTATGCCGTGATCTAAGATATCATGAAATACAATTACGAAATTTTACATTTCTTAAATTTTATCACACATTATAAAATCAATATTTATTTTTAATTTTATCAAAATCATTAATAAATTACCGAGAGTTTGGTGTTTCTATAGTACCAGAAAAACGGTAAGTTTTACCATATTCTGGTTGTTTCGTCCATACTTTTTTACCAGTGAAAAGTTAGGCGTTTCAATATGTTAATCACTAAAGTTGTATTTTTAAATTGCACTCTTTAAATAAAAACAGAAATCATGATATCATGGTTGGTTTACTTCATTGGATAAATTTTAATTACAATTTTTTTCCTACATTTTTAAATCCATTATTGCTCCTTGCGTGGGGTAACAAACGTCCCAAAACTTTTTCTAGAAAGCAAGCTTATGATACCCGGGTTGAACAACAGTGATGAGCGCAGTGAAACACTTGAGTATGAGACCGTTAAAATAATGAATTTCTCTCAAATTCTTGGAAATGTTTTACAAAAACTTATTATTTTAATATTTTGTTATTTGATTTATATGGTGATCTACTTCAATCGTAACAGGTGTGACTTTACTCTTAAGTGACTTTAATCTTATCCTTACTTTCTGAAATAAAAATCCTTAAGAAATAATAAAACAGAAAACTTTCCAAAAAAAATCACATTTTCATTTTTTCTGACTTTTACCAATAAATGTTTTACTTAGAACATGAACATTCATTTTAGCTTTAAGCCTATTGTTACTCAATCATCAACTTACATAAACTAAATATTAAATTAATATAATTGGCCTAAGTTACCAGTTTAGCATTCATGTTTTAGAACACTTCCATGCAAATAAAAATCGAGTGCAATCGAGTGTGTCAAAGTTTTACAAAAAGTAATTTTTAAAGTAAATGCAATTAAATTCGTATCTGCCTTAAATTGAAAAATGATCTTTTTAATTGCGAATGATGGTATTAATTATTGAAAAAAGTTATAAATTTTTCAATAGAATGAAGATGAAATTTCAAACAAGGTATCTAGCCAATCACATAATTTTGTGAAAGTACGTATATATTTGTATATCTCAATTTAAAGTAGAAATGCGTTCATTCTTCTTTTATTTATTTAAGTTGAGCAGATAAATAAATCCGAGTGCTAATAATGCAAATACGTTTAGTGAAATCCCCGTGGAATATTTCGAAGTCGCAAATATTGGATAAAATAATTAAAATTACAAAACTCAAAATATTTTAATTAAGAACAGGTTACGCATTTCAAACTTATGGTTTAAATTACGTTTTGTATAACAATACAAGAATTCGTAAGTGTTCATCATCGTTATTATTTGCCGAGAAAGATTTTCAGAGAATTAATTTTAAAGAAATAATCAAACAGTTACTGAAGCCTACAGTTACGTAATTTAACAAAGCTTACGTTGCATTGGTTCCTGTTTACAATTAGGAAGATTATATTATCTTCCTAAACATCTAAAATCTAGTAATTCTCAAAACTTAATTTATCTAAATTTCATGACTAGTTTTGTATTAAAATGGAAAACCATGGTTGTATGTGCCTGAATTTAATATTTGAGAAACTGTGATCTTTATTCTCATTCGTTATTGCTATTAGATAAAATTTACGTATTTTTGACAGTTATAAATTGAGTTCTTAAAATACAGAATGGCTATAGTTAAAGTTGCCCTGTTTAGACCAATACTGAAACCGTTCTGTTAGAAAGTTGTCGATGAAAATTTGGCCATGAGAAAAATAAATCTGAAAAAATTATTTCACCTTTCCAATGATAGGTGGCGCTTTCACGAATGAGAAAAGACATTGGGGAATTTGGAACAGTTTAAAATTATTTTGTACGATTTAATAACCGTAAAACATAACTTGTTAATTAGTTTCATCAGAACGATAGTAATCTATTGATTTCGCTGCATGAATATCGATGCGTGAAAAGCTTATAATAGGACGCGTGTTATGTCAGGTTTGAGAAACATTATTGCTAAATTCAAATAACCTGGAGAGTTATTAAGTGTGCTTCAAGGAAGTTTAAAAAGGAGGAATGAAGCTTTCAAATAAAATTGAATTGGAAGGGGACAAAATAATACAAGTCAGTTCTAATGACTAAACATGTTGTAACGTATCTTGAGCGTTTGCTCTTCATTTAATTTTAAAACCGGCGTTGAGCAGCCAACCCGCTTTTGGGCTTACGAGTATCAATGTTCAACGCCGTAGCCTTATATTTTTGATCCCAATTCAGACTTAAGAACAGAACAAAGGGACTCCTGGAACAAATATTTAGACAAGCACACCTTCGTGGTGAGCTTTTCATATGGAAAGAATCCTCATTTGCCTTACATTCCAAGGAAAATTTTGAAAATCTCATATGGTGAGCACAACGGCTTTGAGAATCAAACCCATGATTCGTCTACCAATGAGAATATTTCACGTCACCACTGTGTTCTGTGCGGATCAACAGAAGGAACATCGAGATCATCGGGATCAAAATATGAATCCACCAGTCATTGCTGCAATTCTAAACTGGGCCACCTCATTGCTGGCAAGTCTATATCAACTATTCCACCGCGACAAAAGTATATGATTTTACTGCATCTTATAATCGTCATTGAGCAGTCGACACATTTGAGCAAATGTTTCATGATAATGGAATACACATTCACAATTAAATAGATTTTTCATTTTTTGTTCTTTTAAATTCTATTTTCTTGTCTTTTCCATTTTTCGATCCTGTTGGTCACTTGAATTATTATTTTATTGCAGTTTTTTTTCTCATAGTCTATAAAATGTATACCTCAAATTTCAAAGAAATCTTTCAACTAAAACAGACTTTATGTTGGTTCAAACTGAATTACTTTAATTGATTCTCTAATTTATAATATTTTAAATGAGAGATAGTGAAATAGCGAAAATGTTATTTAACGGGTACCAAAAAAAAAAAATGTTTTCCTTTTTTGCAAAACTTTCCAGGAGACTATTTCAATCCGTAAGATTTTAGAAGTTACTTCATGTAGCAACCACAGGTCCACAAATTGCATTCAATTTGCCGTGGGTGGCGACCTTGAAAAAACTTTGATGGTGCTCAATATTTAATAGTAGCGATTTTAAACTCGCGAACTCATCATTCCATGGTTACTAACACAATTAAAGTTACTCAAGTACTCTAGTACTCAATTTTATAGTTACCCATTAAAGTCACTCAAAGCAGAAGTGCTGGTCAAAACCCAAAATCTGCTGTTTTGTACTTTTTTTTTTCTTTGTTTTTTTTTTGCTCCTGTGTTTAGGGATTATTGGTGTTAAATTTTGTGTGACTTCTATATAACGTTCTCTTAGCTTTTGCAAATAAATGTCAGCAAAAACTGACATTTGATAACAGTTTTCCCTCCGAAATCATATTTTGTAGCAATGAGAAAAGCACTTCCAGTTAAGTAATGGTATTTGTGATTAAATTAACTAGATACTTTTATTATTTAGCTATCAATCTGGTTAAAAAATTTTACAATCCGGATATTTCAAAACAATATTCAATTATATCCCAAAACCAAATATATAGATTTATGTAAGCGAACACAAAAGACGTCCTTATATCCAAAATTTATTATAACAAAAAAGTAATTGAACTATCAATTTTAATCTTTTTAAAAAAGAGACATGTTCCTAAAACGGAACATTGGCATTTTATAATTTTATATAATATTTATGTAATTTATCACTAATATAATATCTAAACGAAAAACCGATTATACTAATATATAAATGATACCACGGTTAATTCGCCACTTATATATAAAAGAAACCACAGTTTCATCGGTTAATTTGTCCCTAATATGTAAAAGAAACAATGATTATACTATAGATAAAGGAAACCACGGTTAACGATTAATTTGTCACTAATATATAAAAGGAACCACGATTTTAAAATCCATTAAATATCTGATTTCCCATCCTTAAATATTTTTTGGATTAGAATATATAAACAAAAAAATAAAAAAAGGAGAAGCAGAAAAATAGTTGAACTATCAATTTTTATCTTTCTGAAAAAGGAACATATTCCAAAAATGAAACATCAACATTTTAACGGTCAATTTGTCCTTAATATATAGAATTTGTCAATGATATATAAATGAAACCCCGATTTTAAAATCCTTTAAATATCTGATTTCTTATCCTTAAATAATTGTTGGATTAGAATATATACTTAGAATAATGGACAATTGACTAAAATCATTGCATTGTTATGTGTTCGAATTGATGTAATGTTAAGGACGAATCTATTTGAATTAGGCATTAAACTAAGCTTTATTATCTAATTCTCTCACCTGTCCGCATAATGCTAAGGGTTTGTCAATGAAATCGCTGGGACAATAAATAATCTATCTTTGTGCTTTCAAAAACAGAATATGTTTTATCGCTTATTGATTTGTGAAACTATGAAATCCGCATGTTTACTCCTTTTTATATTTAAATATGATTTTTACGTATATATGTTTTCAAAATAGAGTAGTTTCTAAACTTTAAGTGCTAATTAGATTTTAGTAGCATACCTTCTTAAGGAAACTGATCACTTTTATCCTATAAATTTATCCCTGATTAGCGAGCTATATATCGCCCATTCAATACAAGTTTAACTAGACAAGAAATTAAAATTCACCAATTTATTTTTAAGTTTTGTAAATTGTTTTGTCAATAAACAAAAACAAATACAATTTAGTCTCGAGTTTTTTATAGAATACTCTCTAAAAATGCTTTATTTTCCACAGACTTTTAAGTTGGAATAAATTAGACTAGTATTAATAAAATGTATGACTGCATTTTTTTTTCTTTGCAAACGATGTGTACACTAATTTACATTTCATTTGAGCTCTCTCGTTACTTAATAGAAAATAGTCTTCTAACAACTAAAAAAAATTTTTAAACACTTTGCGTTCTATATCTTACTAACTGAATCACTTATCTAATTTTGAAACTAAAAAGCTTAAAATGGTATATCCGAATAAAATGCTGGATTGTTTGTTCCTGTTGTAATCTGAAATGTTTTAGCAAGTTTTGTTCGTTACAAGTAAATGGATACCTGCAATTTGTAATAATGTTTAGTTTAAGTTATAAACTAGAACCGGTTTTGTAAAATCAAAACTACATTTTGATTAAATTTAGATATTAACATAACGTACATTGATAACGTACATTTTTATAAACATGATTTTTATTAGCATATCACACTAGTAGTAAAGTAATATATGATGCATACAGGTATATTTAAATATTTAATTAAATCTAAATTATAATTTTTAGAACAATTAATTTTGCATAAAACAAATCCTTATTTTGTTATATTGCAGTGGCTTAAGCGAAGTCAAAATTGTTTTTTTTTCCATTATTACGACATTGGTGTTTTGTGTATTTAAAAAATTAAGCGATTTAACCAGAAGCCGTTTAATATTAAGGTAATAAACAATCTGAATGTCTATGCTCGAAATGCAGTAGAATAAAACGTTGTTATAAAATAAATCTAGCACTGTTCTAAGAACTTAAACAAAATAAAAATTGCAAAAAATATCACACTGGTTCCTATGGTTCGGAGTACAGTTGAAATAATTGATTATAAATTTATTTAATTCAATAATTATAGTAAAATATTTGAATTTTAAAACATACAGTTGCTAAGATCAAGTAAACGCAATAACCAAATAACCTATCACCTTTCACATTTACTTTAAACTTTTTACTTTAAACTATAATCATAGAAACATAGAAAACATTTACTAATAATTTTCTTTAAAAAAACAAAGTAAATGACTCTATTTAAATGTAAGAATGTCAAACTGGGAAAAACCTTCCGTTTCTGTTTTATGATGTCATCGGCGAAAACTTTTAGTGAGTTTAAAAGAAAGCAAATTGTATCTACGCGACAAAATGGCGTTTAAGTATCGAATATTTGAAATTAACTTAAGGTATGAAATAGAAGTACAGTGCGGAAAATAAAAAAAACGGACCTCTCTTAATAACGTTTGATCTAATGATCAGATCTTAGGTTCAAGAACACAATCTTAAATGTTCGAAGGAGTAATATCAAATATGGTAATTCAAAAAAGTCGTATTTTTAAAATTCGATTTTTCAGAAACTATTCGTCCGATTTCACTCAAATTGCGTATTTTGCTATTTGAAACTGCATTTTTTAAAATAATGTAAGAAATTTTTACTTTACAAATCAAATTGTTTTCGACTAACATTAAATTAAATAATTAAAAATAACAAATATTATTAAAACTTATATTTTGCATGGTATTATCTTTGGATAAGCGAATCTTATAATTGTGCGCAAATATTTTTCGATTCATTTAAAAAGTTTACCAAATATTGCCACATACGTAAAAAGTAAAAGTAAAGTTAAAGGGTTCAAACTTTAGATCAGTATCTTGACCATATTATTGGGCTTATACTTCCCAAATTAAGGTAGAGGGCCAGAAATTAGTATCCGTAGAAAAAAAAAGTATGTTTATTAAGAGAAAGTACGTTTTTGTGTGTGATTTCGTAACTTAAAATATCGTCTGCACCAACTACTTGGCATATTTGAGGTAATCCTATCAAACCATAAAGATTGAGTTCTCGAATGTAAAAATCCCAGCATTAGATCAAAAATTAAGGTGGTCCACTTACTTATTATATTTGCTTAATTGTTTAGTCCGTTTAATTTATATATTTTGTTTTAGGCTTGAAAGTCGGCCAAACAACAAATATTAAGTAAAATAACAGTCATTTTGGACAGTGTGTCTAAATCAACCTATTTAAAATGAAAAACCCAAAATGTGAGGAAATAAATCAGTAAAATAATTAACGAAAAATTAAGTCGGGTTAGATTAAGTCGTGAGCTCGATCCCCACCGGCTGAAGACTCCCCGTGTAGTAAATGGTGACTGGCGCATGTTAAATTTGTCCGGTTACATAGTTCTCTATGTTCCCCTAAGAAATCAATATTTCTTAGACTACTGAATTGGGGATTGATCGTTCTCTGGTTCAGGCTAAAATTACTGAATAAATTGCTAATAGGTCTGCGAGCTGTGATATGTGTGGCTGTAGTAGTATTCTTGGCCATAGATAGCACAGTGAGTAACAAGAAACGCACCCTCTGCTTTAAAAAATTCTCTTCAACTCAACTCCACTTCAACTTTCTAACTCAATAATTTTAATGCGCGAAACCTGCATAAATAAAGAGAGCTAATAAGCATTTTTTTACTGTTAGTTCATGTGGAATGCTGTATTTTTTATCATTATTGTAAATCTTCTGTTAAAATTCACGAAGCTTTAAAATAATTACCTATTAAACATTTAGAAACAACTATATCATGACAAAGTATATATTTTTTTCAAATATTTTAAATACATCTTGAAAGAAATCAGTTTCAAATTAGTTTTATTGATAAACAAAAAATTTCTCTGAACAATGAATTTATAAAAAATAATGTCTTAAATTTCAGAAAATATTTTTTTAAAATCTTAAAAACATCTATTACCTAACAATCAGAAACAAGAAAGCTTATTATACTTCAAAAGTAAAAGGAGAAAACAGACATCAATCAATAGGACTCATTCCAACTTTTTCTTATGAAATGTCCATGTTTTGTAAAATTGTCAAAATAGAAAGAAAATCCCTACAAATTGGTTGGTTGAATTGCAAAACCTCTACTCACAACTTTCTGTATTCTCAAATTACCTTGGAATAGTATTCTTTCTGCAGAGGTCCTGTCTTTGTGAATTTATAAAAATAAAGTACCCTTTTTATGAAAAAATAGAAAAATTAGAACTTTAAAGAGTTTTATAATTATGTATTAAAGACTTCATCGACTCTGATTTTCAAAAGAAGAGTTTTTCGGATAGCTCTTTTTTAAAATGAAAAATATTGTAAAGGATCCGTTTTCAACATAAAACAGTTTGCGAAGGGTCCATTATTACGATAAAATATCTTGTAAAAGATCCAATATTACGATAAAATAATTTGTGAAGGATATGTTAAGGGACGTAATCTTTTCTTAAAATGTTGACTGCAAAATTTAGTATCCCAAGTTACAAAAATAGTCTCTTAGAATCTCTTAGAATTACTTTCATCAAATTAGTATATTGTGAAACATTTTCGTCTATCTTAACACTGAAAATGGGAGCAATTAATTTAAAAAAAATAATAATTCTACAGATTTATATTTCAAATTGTTTATGAACTCGAAAAAGAAATAACATTTCAAGAATTACTTTCATCAAATTAGTACATTGTGAAACATTTTCGTCTATCTTAACACTGAAAATGGTGGCAACTAATTTGCATCAAACGAGCTCTTCTAAAACACCAGTAATGTTCCTTTGTACTATCTAATGCAAAGTAGCTGTTACCCTATTTTGGTATTCAGTAACAATAATATTTATAAATACAGTGAGATACGATACACATAAGAGCCAGTAAAAAAACTTTATGATACAAAATAAAGTTACAATTATTAATTTTGGATACATGTACACACTAATTCTTAAAATAAAAAAAGCTTATAAATCAAACATGCACGTAACATAGAGTATTAGACGAATTCAAACTAGTCTTATCAGAACGGAATCGAGTAGAAATTAAACATTATGAAATTATTTGATGCAGTTTGCAGAAATTTAACAATTAAAATCTAAATATCCTTATTACACAATTCAAAACATACATGCGTGTTTTAACGACGAACTTAAGTTTCCGTAGATAAAAAGCAGAATTGAAGACAATAACGAATTTCACGTCAACTTGTAATCGATTGTAAACAACTAAATATGTATCAAAAATATGGAGTTTTCAGAGCAGAAGCGAAAATACTGACCATATGGTGTGCAGGCGCGTGATCTTGGTGTAAATTTTTATCATTTTACGCATTTGGAGTTTCCATACAACCTTGTTTATGAACTCTCGATTTGGTGTTAGATGGAATATGAACGTTATAGATTTGGTGTTAGATTGAAGGAATGTTCACACAATTTATTGGATTGCTCAACATCAAAATCAGAGAGATGTTACTTCACAGCTTTTAATTAAATTACTGTTTTGATAAGAATATGTCTTTTCAACAATTAAAATTATTACAGAACTAAAAATCATAGATTAAACTATTTTGGAATTTCATAAAATAAAATTTAAGAATTTTTAAGTAAGTCATGACAAAAATAAATTAATGTGTTTTAATTCTAAAAGTTCCTCAGTTTGCTGCAAAAAATGAACTTTCTTCATTTTCAATAATATAAATAAAAGTTTGTTTAAAATCTGAAGTTTCAGCAAATGTAAATAAAATAAATTCTCTTACAAGAAGGTAAATCTTTAAAATACTTTTTTAACCACAGTCAAGGGGTGTGTAAACAAAACTGAAACTTTTTAATTTAGATTCGTTTGTTTTGAAGCAACAAGAGAAAACTTAATGAAGTTATAAAAAAAATAATAAGTTATTGTGTTAAGCTGAAATAATAATAGAGATTTCATACGATTTCAAACACTTTTCAGTATTTTTTAATTTAAATATGGAATTTATATGTTTTAATTGTGTAACTATTCGTTTGAAAATAAAAAAGTTTTATTGATAAGACATCAGCTGCAAAATATGCATTAAATAATAATAGAAAAAATTTTTATGTGTGTCTATTATAATGTCAGAATCATATAAATTTGGTTCTTGCAATTTAGGCAGAAGCTGCAAAGGGGAATTTTTGCTTACGATCCTAAAAATCGCCCAAAAATTTTTAAGGCTGCTTTTCAAATGCTGCGTCGTAATATGAAATGATGCTTTTTTATGAATTATATGTTATTTTTATATCTGCTGTGGGTTTGCAACTGTTACTCATGAATGTCAAATCAAGTTTAGCCTCTCTAAAACCAGCGCTGTCTACGCTTATTTTGAAAATGACGCAAAACGCCAATATGGAGAAAAGTCACAATTTTGTTAAAATAAAAAGGGTTTGTGGTATATTATTTTTTACATTTAAAATTTCACTCCAATTCTGCTTTACCTGGGCTCATAAAAATTGGTAAAAACTGATAATAAGGCAGTAATTTGATAATTTTCATCCAGGTGGAAAAATGTCATCAAATTGGCAATTTTTAAAAAAAGTTAAGTAACTTTTAAAATATTTAAGTTATTTATCTATTCTTAAGACCAACTAATGCTTCCCGGCAAGATTATATAAATATAGTATAAAATCATTGCATGGTGTGTAAGGCACTTAAACTATGGCCAAAACCAGCTATCTGACCAATACTTTTTCTTTCGTTGAAACATTTGATAAAGTTTCACCCGGCAACCAAAATAATCGAAAAGTATTATTTCATAATAAAAAATAGTTCATTGTTTATTAAGTAATAATTTTAGTTCTCTTTAAAATGGTGCAAGAATTATGTTTGTACTCGCGTTAGAACCGAGTGCGTGGCAATTTTGTATTTTACTTCCTCTAAAGTGCTCTTCTCATTGCTCTGGATGATTTTTTTCCTCACAAGTATTATTTTAACATTTTTTTAACATATGTCTCAAATTTTAATGAAAGAAAAGTTCCATGATAATAGGAATATTAATATTTTAGATATTTTACTTTATTTATTTTCAAGAAATTCTAAGTTTTGTTTTTGATATGATTTTAAGTACGATAAAAGAAAAATTATGTCAATTTAAGTTTATAAATTTTTTAAGTGGAAAAGCAAAGCATTAGTTACATGTATTTTTTCTTAATTATGTAAAACATTGTAACATCGAAGCATAATATTTTAAGTTTCACCAAACATTTGAAAAAAATCACTTTTAATTTGTTTTCAAATGGCTCGAAAAAATTAATGAAAAGTATATCTACTTTTTAAATGGTATTATAGCACAAAAGGTTAAAAAAATATTCAATTTTAAAATGTTTACAAAACTAAAAGACTTAATTCCAAAAACTTTTTACAAAGGCATCTTTGATGTTCTTAAACGAGGATCACTTTAAAATTTTTGCAATTACCTCATTCGTATTGTAATTTTAAAATAAAAATAAAAAGTTGTCTTGGATTTTAAAAAAAAATTTAAAAAGTTTGCCAAAATATCATTTACTTTCAAAGTTGCATTTTTATTGAAATGGACTTAAAATATTAGCACAATTAAAAAAACATAAACGAAGAAAGAAAAATTGATAAGCAACACTGCTCAATAAGTTTAGCTTTCATATTGATAAAGCAAAGAGAAAGCACAGAATTTATATTAAATCAAAATATTGCATTCTTTTAACAATCTATCCATGTGACTAGAGACCCTGATTTATTCATTGTGCCTCAAGCATAAAAATAGCTATTACTTTTATAGAAAAAACAAAATATAGCTACAATATTAGAATAAAAAGTAGAATGGAAGGTGTTTATATTAAATTAGGTTCGGAGAAAATATTATTAAATATTTTCATGACTATCGACTGCGGTATAACGTAGACGAATAAGCTTATAGTAAAATCAAATAATAGTATTTTCTCGTAATGTTTAAAGATAAAATTATTTTTAGCATATAGTATAATATAATTTGATACAAAAAAATAATGAAATAATTAAATGAATTTAAAGAAAATGCAATAATGTTGACTTTTTCTTCGATTTACATTATATGAAACAAGGTATTAATATGCTTCCATAATTTCATTCTTATTTGTCTTAGATTAACATTAAGCGTATATCAATTAATCGAAACAAAACTAAGCATATTAATATATGTCAAATTTTTGTCGTATTAGCATTATAATTTAGTTAAAAAAATTCCCAATTTATTCAATCGGTTATATCAATGTAATCGACAAATTACACTGATAGCCACAAAAATTGTGGAATATTCCAATTAGTTAATATTTTTAATTTACTAAAATTTCCTATAATCAGTAACTAAATACTTAACTAAAAATTCAAACAAAAAGCTTTTGTAAGTCTATTAAAATCTACAAACTTATAACAAGTTTTTCTCACAAAATATTAATACAGAACCAAATAAAATTTCTTACTCAAAACGATATTTATTTCGTTAAAATTAATTAATTTACTCATAAATAGAAAAATCCTTAACTTATCGACTAGTATAGCACCTCTAAATAATTTTAGACTGCAAGAAAGTTTAAGTAGTTTGAAATACATTTAGCGAAACAATGAAAAACAGAAAGCACATAGAACTTATTTCTAGGCTACTTTTAAAAGTTTTAGAAACCCTTCAAAAAATATATTTAAGAATCTTCAACTAGTATATAAAAGACAAAGATCACATAATTAGCAGAGTTTTACCTCTAAATAATCTTCTAATTCTATAGCAGAATAAAATAATGGAAATTCTTCGCTCTAAGTCTCTACGAAGTACTAAGAAATTCCTCGCTAAACTTTTGTTAGTCTGTTAAAATCTACAAATTCATAACATGTTTTCCCTACAAACTAATAATACAGAACCAAATAAAATGTCTTTCTCAAAACGATATTTCGTTCGCTAAAATTAATTAATTTAATTAAACAAAAAAGTCATTAATTTATCGACTACATAACACCTCTAAATAATTTTAAACTATAAGTAGTTTGAAATACATTTCGCGAAACAATGAAAAACAGAAAACACAATAAGTTTTAAGCTACTTTTAAAAGTTTCAGAAAACCTTTAAAAAAATATATAAGAATCTTCAAGTAGTATATAAAAGACAAAGATCACATAATTAGCAGAATTTTACCTCTAAATAATCTTCTAATACTATAGCAAAATAAAAGAATAGAAATTCCTCGCTCTAAGTTCCTAAGACCGACAGCTAGAACTCTCCGTTTCACTAAGAAGTTCGAACTCTTTTTAGGAATGTTCGGTAAGCGGTTTCCCCATCTCAGCAATCCCACAATTCCCGCCAGCTCCTCCTTTCGTTTACTACACACATCAACGCGCACAATTTCTTCACGGATAGAATATATTGACTCACAGGAATTAGGCTTTACACTTAACCATATGAAAGTCACATACATAAATTACTTTCGTTTCAATTTGTGCATTTTATTTAAAGCTATGAACTATTTTTTAAATATTTTCGAATGTAGAATTGTTTATTAGAAACTATAATCATTAAATTGTTCAGAATGGAGTGGGAATGGAAGAAAAATTAAATCGACGAGCGATTTTCGGTGAAAGTATAATTTTTTAAATCATTTTTTTTTTTTTAAATAAACATTCGTTCTTTTAATTTAAAAATGATCCCACTTTACTTAAAATATTTAAATTTTTAAAGACTATAACCCACTATAATTAAAGAAAAAGCAATTTATTTTAGATTGAAATAAGAGACTTTTGAATGTCAAATTTAAATTGGATTAATTTTATTTTATTTTCTTAATTATAATTTTTTAAAACATTTTTTTTTAAAAAAATAAACATTCGTTCTTTTAATTTAAAAATGATCACACATTACTTAAAATATTTAAATTTTTAAAGACTATAACCCACTATAATTAAAGAAAAAGCAATTTATTTTAGATTGAAATAAGAGACTTTTGAATGTCAAATTTAAATTGGATTAATTTTATTTTATTTTCTTACCGGTGTTGAGCAGCTGACCCACTTCTGAGTTAACAACTATGAATGTTCAACTCAGTAGCTTTAAAATTTGAACCCAAACCAGAAGACAAGAAAACTCCTGGATCAAACAGTGGGACAAACTAGCCTTCGTGGAGGACATTTTGACAGTCATCTCTGCCATTCGAACCTGGATCATCTCATTGGGAGGCGATCTATCCCCTGAGCCACCACGATTCAAAGTGGACTCATTTTATAGTATGACTCTCTTTGAACAGCCGATCCAATTTAGAGTTTACGACCACCAATGTTCTGCACTCTATGTACCAACATTCAGTGTTTCTGGCCCTATGGGAATAAAAAATGATCAGCACTTTTTACTGAAGAGCTTTGGTAATGATTTTTTTGGTGAGATTTGGTGATGATACAATTAACAATAAAATATGGTTTGACATTGTGTGATAAATAAATGTAGATAAATGCTGTAAAATTTGGCCATTTTATCATGATATCTTCAAGTATGGTATAAAAAGCCATTAATTAGGTCAAATTTTCTTTTCAGTATTGTAATTTTACTAAATGTGAGATGATAAGAACTTAAATTTTGAAAACCAAATTTTCAGAAAAACCATTACTATATTACTATATGAAAGGAAAAATTACCAATTGAATGGTTTAAATACCATATAATTTGGTTATTTTTTTCCAACTAGAATTATGCTGTTGCTTTTTTTTTACCAGAAATGTCATTACCATGCAAATAATGCCATTGCATACAAATGTCAATGCATACATTTTTCAAATTTAACGCCCGAGTATAATTTGTGTTGAATATTCGTGTTGATCGCCAAATACACTCTAAAATTTAGAGTCTAAATCGACTTTACAAATGCTTAAAATTTCGAAATCAATAATCACTTATTTATACATATTTATTTATTATTACACATTAAATAGAAATTCAAAGAATTGCAAAGGAAATTTTCATAAAATATATGAACGGGAAAATAAAACTGAATTGACGTTTTCAATATTATAATCAATTGAAATGGCTATGTTAAACATTGCTAAGCGGTGACGAGTTAACTCGCCTTTTTATGCCCAAATATTGCTCACCGACGTTAATGCACTTGCAATATCGAGTTAACTTGCCCTTAGTTAACAACTTTTAGGCATGACATCGATATTTAGAACGTTTTACTTTACTTCCGTATTCAATTTCAAAATAATTGCCTATCAACAATTTAATATTTTAATTATAATTCATGATTCGACTTCCAGATCATATTTAATTAAATACGTATTTGGAAAATGACAGTGTTTTTAATTTCAAAATATAACACTCATTAAATATTTGCGTTAGTCACAAAATGTTTCAACTCGTGCACTGGAACTAAAATTTACGTTATCCGAATGTATATAACTGCTCCATAATTATTATTATAATTTTTTTATAATATTAATAAAGCATAATGATAATTATAATAATAGTAATGATTAATATTCTGTGAAGCAATTCATTCTAAAATGGTTATGAAAATAAAAGAGACGAATGAAATGTTTACTTTATAAAATACGAATATAAACACTAAAACATATGCATATTTATTATCTTTAGAAAATAGGAAACCAGTTTATGATTAAAACACGTATTAATAATGTTAATGATGCTAATAATATGATAATGAAAAAAGAACTTAAGACCTGATTTACTTAAAATGAACGTAAAAAACTTTGTATTAAATATTTTAAACCTGAATAAAGCTAACGTTCAAGTTCACTCCTTTATTTTTTTAAGAAAATAATATTTACTGGTATTGAATACAAGTATTTCATTTTTTAAACATAAAAAGTCGTTCAGTTACATACCCTCCTTGTAATGCAGAATGTTAAAAATGTATTAGAAATGGCTGAATAGCTCGAAAAAATACGCATCGGGTAAAAAAATCTAAAAATGCTCCAGTAAAATATTTTCAAAAGATGCTTGCAATTTTTTCAAACTCGATCTCCTACCCCCAATCTCGCTTGGGACAACTGAGTGTAGGCTGTGGCTATTGAAGATTTGAAATTCTTGAGAAAAAAGTACCCGATTTAACTTATATGACATGATTGTGAAATAAAAATGGAATAAAAATTATTTCAAATAGAGATATCTCAAAAAATAAATATTTTGAAAACCTTTTTAATAATACCAAACTCGACCCTTTCTCTTTAACTTTTCTCACAGAAACTGACCCCTCGGTAGTCATCTCTAAGGGGTGAGTAAGGGGTCGAGTAAAAGCTCCCTCATACTCTCATTAAATCTTTCTTTTTATTCAAGTTAGGAAAGAAAAAAATTCTGTATGCAACTAGATGCAACATCGTTTATTATCTCCGTAATTCTGTGCTAATTTACAAAATAGTTGAAAGGAAAAAGACAAAAATAAAATTATAAATAGATAGACAGGAATAAAATTATAATAATATTGTCATAATTAAGTAACTAAAAAATAAAATAAAATACTGCTATTAACTAAAAAGAGTAAAACAAATCAATTCAATCCATGAAATAATTAAAATCAAAGTCAATCATAATTCAGTCAATCATAATTTATTAGTAAGATCTATCTTTAATTTGTTAATAGTAAAATTATTATGCATTAGTTAACTTATCTCTAAATAAGAATTGGTTAATATTCAAAGATCTTTAATAAAAAGTCATTAATTTTATTTCTTTTTCTAGAATCCCACTTGATCCTCAATACAAATCAAAACTAATTAAATAGGTAAATTGGCTTTATTTTATAATAAAATAAGGAAATAATAAATAAAAAATTAAAACTACGAATGAATTCAAATGGGTAATCAAAAATAAAAAATAAGAACAAATTGAAGGAGAATTATCCAATGAGTATTGAAATAGGAAATACTTAATTAAAATTAAACCTTCTAAAAAGAAATGCAGAATCAACAGTTTCGAAAAAAAGAAAAAGGATCAAGATAAAGAACTATCAATTCAAAAAGAAAAATAAAGGATTCTTTATTATTTTAACCTAAAAGAAAGGGCCGTAAAAAGAACTTGCATTACGTAGCGAATATTTATAATAACAGAATTTTTTTCTGGAAATTATGATATGTAAACATATCACTTATGTCCCCTTGTATAATAGAAAAATATTAACTATATAAAATAAAAATAATAATGCATCTGCTACATTAATAAAAAAATCAATCCTCATACTCAATATATAACAGAGAAATGATTTCATGCAACATTTATAAGAACTCACTACCACGACGGCATTAGTTTTTCTTTCCTATTTTTTTATCATTTCATGGTTTATCTGGGCTCATTCTTATTTATAATTTAAATTTTATATTACCATTGGAAGTAAAAAGATATTGCGTCATTCGAAAAGTAATTCGTTTTTTCCCCAACAGAGGATATAATTATATTTTTTTTTACCACCAATTTCACACTTAAGCCGCATAATCATTGCATATTCTGTCATCTGATATATCAAGACTTGCTGGTGAAAAAGCTCGATTGAGTATGCGTTGTAGTTTTATTGCTTTGTTAAACTTAACTGTGGCCTTTTTACTTTCCTAAGCGAAAGAGCTTTGAATAATACCCTTAAAGAAATTAACGGGGAAAGAAATGTATTAATTTAAAATTACGAGAGTAACTGTGCATGGAGAAAATTTTTCTGGCAAAATTATCGTACTGTATGGATATGACATTTCTGATTTAAAAAAAAGAAGAAGAAAACATATTTCTGGTAATAAAACCAACATGGAAGTATTTAACCTATTCATTTGGTAATTTTTCCGCTTATATGGCTACAGTTAACTGGAAATCTGGTTTTCAAAATTATTTCTTATTACCACACATTTATTTAAAAATTCAAAACTGAATGTTGAATTTCACCAAATAAATGGTTTTAATGCATAATATTAGGTATCTTGATAAAATAACCAAATTTTACATTTACCAGTTTTTATCATACATTATAGAACCATAGTTTATTGTTAATTTTACCAAAATAATGGTCAAAGCGCTTCGGTAAAAATTACCGACTTTTTCGGTATTCCCATAGAGCCACAAACATAGTAAATTTTACCATACTTTTTTCCCCAGAGTGATGAAATTAATTTTCGATATCTGCACTCGTTCAGGTGTCACAATTTTACACATCATCAGTAGAATACTGGAATGGTAAAAACAAAGAGGCTTAAAATCCGAAAAAGGTTACGTCATACCAAAGAGATAAATACACAGTTTAGGGAGTCAAAAAAAAAAAAAAAAGATTTTTAAATATTAGACTAATATGTTACAGCAGTAAGGTAATTAACAATGGAGTTCTTATTTCTTATTTAAATGGCGGCGTCTTCATTTGTGGTTAAAATTTTGTTTTTGCTAAGATATATAATTACTTTATTATATGTAAAAACGATCTCGTTAGAAAACGATTTTATAAAATGTTTTTCGAGATCGTTTTTTCCCTTTCAACTTCTTTGAATAAAACAATGCTCATCAGGACAAGGTCTTCATTAGATTTATGTTTAGAAAATGATTTAATATAAAGTTTTTGAAACCATTTTTCTTTACTTTCAACTTCCTTGAATAAAACAATGCTGGGGAGCAAAAATGGGGAGAAGACTTTCTAACCTTGTTCCTGCTCACAACCTGCTAGTCCTGATCACCTTCTTTTTTGCCTTGGCGCTTCTTTTAAGCAGCTGCTGGTTGATCGGGACTTTCTACAGATGTATGGGTAACTGACGCGACGGGGCCTTCTGGACCTGGCTTAGACTTTCCTTCTCCAGGGGGATGTATAACAACAACAAAACAATGCTCATCAGAACAAGGTCTTAATCAGATTTATATTTAGAAAATGACTTAACATAAAGTTTTTGAAACCATTTTTCTTTACTTTCAACTTCCCTGAATAAAACAATGCTCATCAGAACAAGGTCTTAATCAGATTTATATTTAGAAAATGATTTAATATAAAGTTTTCGAAACCATTTTTCTTTACTTTCAACTTCTTTCAATTAAATAATGCTTATCAGAACAACGTCTTTTATATACTGCATTAGACTGCGCGATATTTGGACAATTTCATTTAGAAAACATCAATATCAGGGAATTCTTTTAGTTTACTGCAAGGAAACAAAAGCCTTCTAGAATGTAATACTTTTCAAGCGTTCTCTCGTAAAGTGCTATGTTTGCAGAATATAAATGTTTTAATTATTATTTACTCAGTCCATTGCAAAACAATCGATTGATACCATCGCGAAGCTAATATCACGTTCTAGGTACCCGTATGGACTGTGTGTTGAGGCTTCTCGTATTTCAAATAGTCTAATCTTTAATTATACGAAAAGATCAAACGAATATTTAAGCAAAAAAAAGTTAATACTACAGTGTTTGTGAAACGAGAGATTTACTATTTTGCCCTTTTTATATAGATGATAATGCTATACATAAGTAAAACATATCTAAAGTTATGCAAATGATTTAGCGTTTTGACTGTATTGTCTACGTATTCAATCAAAATTTTACCTCGGTTTTTTTTAAAAAAAAAAAAAAAAAAAAACTTTATTTGAGTCATGCAAGAAAAATACCCGTTATGTGGCAATCACAAGCCCAACTTTTTTTATATATTTGTTTTTGTCTGTTTTTGATAAGAAATAATATAAATATATAAATAAAAAAAATTGGTCTGCTTTTGTTTTTATTGAGGAGTTATAAATTGTTAAAGTTATGAGTTAATTTCTAAAAAGTTGGTAAAAATTTAAATAAATTTTGTCAAGTGTGCGAAAGTAAGTACGATCGAAAAAAATACTTTCAAGTGGCTTGAATGCCAAAATAAGCTTGAGATGATTTCTCGATATAGTTGTAATTCCGAATATTAACTTCACAGAAATTACGTAAAAAATTGCACAGTTGTTCAAGAGATTTGGAATTTATTACTAGAAAAATAGAACATTTACTCAAATCTTTCCTATTTTAATCCTTGAGTTTTAGCCTTCTTAAACGCAATACTAAAGTTTTCTGTCACTGAGAAAAGTTCTTAATTAAAAAAAATCTTCTAACGCCAAAAGTACTCTTTGTCTGCAGGATAAATGCTACTGACTTTAAGTGGTTGCTTTTATTAGTTTGTTTTTTTGTTACAATAACTTCGCTTTATAATATGTTTCCAACTATGGCACAACTTAAAAACATTGTTTTAAAAAATAATCACCACAGAAATGTTTGGATCAACAAAAATAATAAATCACATTAATGTTTATTTAAAAAAAATTGTACACAAATCAAATAACTTCTTTAAAATAGAGAAAGAAATGTGAACAATTTTTTTTTTGGAAAATGATTTCATACTCATTCTCACAATCATTTTCAAAGATGCCATAAAAATTCCCATAATTCCTATAATAGTATTTTTAATTTTAATTCTTGAACTATGAAAAATCATTGTTTCTCAAATAAAATACAACTTATCATAATGTTTCAAAAACTGATATTTAACTAATAAAAACTATACTCGTCTTTAAATTAGATAGTCTGAATTTATTTCGTTTTTTTTTCTCCGAAAACATGTTGAAAAACTTATCCTTTTTCACTTGCTTTTCCAAAGTGTTTTGTAAATCCTATACTATAAAAAAATATTTTCTTACCTCTGCCTGTCATTTTCATCGATTACTCAGGCATTAAAAGACAGATGAAAAGCCCCTAATGGAAAAAAAATTCTGGTAAAATTACCATATAGTATGGTAATAGCACTTCTAGTAAAAAAAAAAAAACTATCTTTCTGGTAACAAAACCAAAATAAGCGGTATTTAAACTATTTATTTGATAATTCATCCATTCATATGGCAACGGTCAACCAGAAATTATGGCTTTCAAAATTATGGTTCCTGTTATCACACATTTAGTGGAAAATACAGAACTAAAAAATAAATTTAACCGTAGGGGAGGGTAGCCTAAACCGGGTAAGTCGCCTAAAGCGGGTAAGCATTTATATCCCCCCATATGGCGCGCAAGCCCCGATATCTAAGTATGCCGTGATTACCCGAATACTCACGAGTTTTAATCAGTCCCAGCGGAGCAGAAGTAAAGCGACATGGCGTAACCAAGCACAAAATTAAAAAAATTAATAAGTTTATTAAAAAATCTCAAGGTATGTAACTTGTGGCAGGTCGAAAGCCGGCTTATTTTTTCCATTGTCAATATTATTATATTATTCTAACACTATTTACCTATAAACTACGATGTTCAATTTTTTTTTATTTTTTATTTAAGGTTATAATTTTTTTAGTAAAAAATATGCTTTTGGGAAAAGCGGGTAGGGCAAAACGGGTAGATACGTCTTTCTAATTCTTTGCGTCTTTCTAATAATTCTGATTGCTCTACTTCTACATCTGTATTTGAAAACGTGGATCACAATTACTCTCAAGCTTCAAGGATTTCGCCACGACGCACAAACGGAGAAACTTCGTATGATCCAGCTGTTGAAGATGATCCTTCATGTTCTACGACAACTAGTGACAATTCATTTCAACCAGTAGAAGAGCCATTGACACCTCATGTGAAGCCTTCGGATATTAGACCGCTACCAAAACCTACTCCGAACAAAACTAGTCGTAAACGTAAGACTCAAAGAACTGAAGTTTTAACAAGTTCACCATTTAAAAATATGCAAATATAAAAGGAAGAAAAGAAGAAACGTCTTAGTAACAATGCTGCGGTTAAAAAAAAATTTAAAAATCTTCCTTCGACAAGTAAACCAGGTTAAACTAAAAAAACAAAGAGCTTCAAAGAAAAAATTGTAAAAGAGTATTTTTGCGAAATATGTCAAGAATAACAAATCATAATTTGAGACTGATAAAATAAGTCTAAAATTGTTATTTAAATGTTATTTTTAACGTTTATTATACGCGTGATTAAGGTCTCATTACGAATGTTTAAGAAATTTAATATGTGCTTGTATTTGTAAAATCTATGCTGCTTACCCGCTTTGCCCGAACGGTTTACCCGCTTTAGGGCCCTTGTAGGGCAAAGCGGGTTTTTTCAGAGTTTTTTATTTTGGATAATAAATAATCATAAAATTGAAAATAACGCAATAATCATTTTTTATTTTAAAGTTCAAGATCTCTCTTAAGAAATAAACACTGCGATAAAAGCCCAAAAACTACAACTTTTGAGAGTTTATTGTTAACCTACCCTCTTTAGGCCACCCTCCCCTACTTAAAAGACGTATTCAAATCGTTAAACTACATTTCAAGCATTAAAATAGATAACATTTTCTAGCATCAGAATAATTTAAACCAACTAATAACAATAAAACATATTCCATTAAATTTCGATTTTCTTTAATATGATCTTGATTAATTAAAGAGGTCAATTTATAATATCAATTTGCTAATTTAAAAGCTAATGTACCTAGCCTAAGCACATAAGAAGAGTTTTTCATTTCCTCATGAGTCATTAAGTAAAAGCAATAAAAAGATAGCCAAACTGTCAGGAACATATGTTTTTTCGTTAATCTAGAAAAGTATTTGGCGTAAAGTAAAGAATCCTAAAAATTAAAAAAGAAGATACGCCAACAAAGTTTACGAAATAATGATAGAAGGTAATAATGATGGAAATTGGATTTTGCGACTTTCGCTTCAATGAAAATTAAGTAAAAATTATTTCAATCAAGATTAGTTCTTTCAAGCACTCGAATTATATAATACATTTAGAAAAAAAAGTAACATTGGTATTTAAAATTATTAATTATAAACAGTTTTAATTTCAACTCAAATTTTAAAATAAGTTTTGTTTTATATATTTTCTAACAAGCGCTAATTACAAGAATTTATATTTTTTTTAAAAATACAACAGACATTCACAAAATTGTTATCGAATAGTAGAAAAAAGTAAGTTATGAACATTTTCTTAGATAATTTGCAAATTATGCCAAACGAGACAAATTAAATTTAAATTAATATAGCAGCAAAGCAGTTAAAGAAATGATAATAAACGAAGGTAATTAGAAAATAAGAATTGAAAAATAATTTGTTTATGTGTGTTATCAACTAATCAAAAAGTCTAGGTGTGTACATCACATGTTCTAAATTTACAAGCGGGAGCAATAAATAATAATTTGGATTAACGAAATTAAAAACTAGGTTTTAAAATAATAAATTCATTCAATTTTATCATGTTTCTTTTGAAAGAAAAAAAAAGCATTTTAAAATTTTTTTCACTTGCTACATAAAGTAAAGACTTTCTTTAATAAATTTATAGCAATTATGTCCACATTCTAAAGTCCCTGCTCTAAATTTGCAAACAGGAGAAATGAAAAGTAATTTGAATTAAAAGAATTAAAAATCAAGTTTTTAAAATAATAATTTTAGTCAATGTTGTCATAGTATGTTTTTTTTCGTAATAAAGGGTTTTATTTTTTTTTTCTTCTATTCTACACGCTATATAAAGTCAATACTAATATTAATAAATCGCTTAACAATTCTGTCTTGACTTTTGTGAAAGGCCCTGTTTCAATAAATTTATGTATAAATCCACTAATAAAATTGCGATTCTATAATTGCCATTTAACAGTGTTTAAAGTTAGCTTTTAATAGAGTAGTTTTTGCGAATGTGTGAAATTATGGTCATGTATCTAAGATTAAAAAATCGAAACGAAAATATTCTGACGGTTCATTACCATTTTTAAAATTAAATATATTTAAAAAGGTTCATTTATGCGATGATATAACTTGTGAAGGTACCGTTGATAGAACCAAATTTCTCCTGAAATGTTATCCAATAAAGGAGATTTTATCTCACATTAATTCTAAATAAATTATTTTAATACAATTAGGCAAAAGCTTGACATAATTTATAGACTTTTGAGTTGATTCATATTTAGAAATCGGCGGTGTTGTGAACTAAGTTTGACAAGGAAACAAATGAACTTGAAAAAAAAATTCTGAAATACATCGTGTTTTAGGATTCGAAAGGTAAATCTTTCTATTAAAAATAAAGTAACTATCTTTTCTAACATTAAAAAGTGTGTTACCATCAAGATTAAATAACAAACAATAATATTTTCTACATTCATTTTAAATGCACATTAATTTTGTACATTAATTTCAAATTCATTTTAAGGGATTTTTTTATTTTATTTTATATATTTCATTAAAATTATTAATTACTGTGCAAAATATAAACAAACAAAAACCAATATAAATTTTACAACTACATCTTAGCCGCTCGTAAATTATTTCCATCAATTTGAAAAAAAAAATAAGTAATCACTATCAACAAAAAAGAATATTACTAATATCAACTACTATTTTACCAAAATATGTAATAAGAATGAAATAAATGAATTTATTATTCCAAAATAATTAAGTGCTAATATGATAAAACACAATAGTAAATATAACTTAACGAAATATATATCATACGTATAAAAATATATATCATAGATAAGGAAATATATATCATACACAAATAACTATTTCCCCAATATTATTAATCACGCTTCCAAAATATTAAAACTAATTAAGCTTCGCAACTAAACTTCATCAAGATAACAAGAAACGTGCATGAATGCTATCTTGATATTCAATTGATTTACTTCACTTTGATGGACGATTTCTCTCATCTACGAAGTTTTCTCCAAATAGGTTATTCGCAGTATAGCTTTACTTGATATTGTTCTGCTTCTTCAAATTGACTAAAGGTGCCAAGTAGGCGACAAAGAAATATTAGAAGAAATGCTAGTTCTCTTTCTGACAATGAGTGTTTGCTCATGAAACTAAAGTAATTCTGAGAGTAATCAAATATAATAAAACAAGATGTTTTTGTTTGTAGTTTTGTGACAGAAATGCCAATTCTAAATATGTTTCGCTGATAAAAAATATGGTAAAAAATAACGGAATATGGTAAATTTACCATGTTTCTGGCTCAGTGGGAACTCAAGAAACTCGGTAAATTGAAATGCTTTGGTAATGTTTTTGGAAAAATGAACAATAAAATATGGTATTATAGAAATTTGGCAAATGAGGTATAATTAGCTATTTTTACTATACCATAGAGCATGGCGAAAAAACCAGTTATTCGGTTAAATTTACTTCAATTTTTATTTTTTACTAAATGTGTGGTGATAAGAACAATAATTTTGAAAACCAGAATTTCCAAAAAACAGTTACCATATAGACGGAAAATTTACCAGTTTAATGCTTTAAATATCATATATTTTGATTTCATTACCAAGTTATATGTTTTACCAGAGATGTCATTATTATATAATACAGATTTTTTTTTCTTCGTGTTGTAATGAGTTATAGGGATAACCGAAACATATGACCGGATTTTAAATATTTTTATCCTCGAAACTATTAAATGAATATCAATTAGTGATACACAAATTAAATAAAAACATATAGCTTTTTTTCATTTGAAAATATTACTCCTTGATGTATGGTACTTTCAAATCATGGTACTTCTAAAAATTGTACGACAAAAAAGGCAATAGCAGTTAATTTTCAATTCAATTAATATTCATGTTATATGCCCTAAATATTCAGTAATTTTGAATTTATTTTTCTTATTAACACTTATTATTAGTAATATTATTAATTATATTCATTGAATTTTTGTACATCACTACTATTATTAACTTCATTCATGGAATTTTTGTACATCACATTACCTTGAACAATAAATTTATAACAGATTCTCATAATATTATGCATAATTACTCTTATTTGTATGTATTTTTGGAAATCCCAAACATCTAGGTAAAGTAGCAGACTTTCAAATTCCGTAATAAAAATTATTGGAATTTTTAGACATCAAGATTGTCTCAATCGGAAATCCACTCACCAACAAATTTTGTAGACTGGAGTTTCGTAGTTTTACAAATATTGATTCGAATCTTTCATTTGTTTTTAAAAATCAACATCAATCAACAATACAGTTATCATACAATTTTTTTTCAATGTTGAATTGAGAATCATTCCCTACATTATTTTTGTTAACCAGAATTTTCACTGCGTTTTCTCTTCGAAATTATTGAAACCCTACTTTAAAATAATTTGATTAAAAAAGCTTTAAACGGGACTACAGATTTTATTAAAATATTGGTATGAAGGAATATTAACTAGCTGAAACTTGCTACTTAATGCAACGGAGCAACAAAATTTTTCGATACTTTGACTATTACGAGTTGTTCAACTATTATGAGTTGTTCAGTGCTCCACTAATAAAGTTGTATTGGAAAGTGCTAAAACTTTTAGTTCTAAACAAAGATATGTTAAAAATAAAATAATAAATTTTTAATTTCTTAGAAAAAACTTTTTAGAAAAAAAAAAGCCGTTATACTCAAGTAGAATAAAATATTTATTTTTTAGTCTGTTGTTTGTCTTTGTCTTTTTTAAAAATTTTCTGACCTTTTCAGGTTCACTGAGAGGCCTGCACATGGCATAAGGTGTGAAATATTGATGGCCTTGTGATTAAATGAACTTTCAACGTTAATAACAGATTTCCTTAAAATTAACGATTTTTTAATTTTTAAAAAGAATAAGATCTAAAAATTTCTTGTTATGAATGCATTCTAAAAATATCTTTCATTTAATATTTCAATAATCAAAAGTGAAGTTATGGCTTATTAAAGATATCAAAAGTAATCAAAGCTTATTAAAGTAATCAAAGCTTACAACCTTATTAAAGATATAAAAGTAAGAAGCTAAAAAGTAGCCTAAACTTTCATTAATTTTTGATTCAACTATCAAAAAAATTTTATATTTAGCTATGAATCATCATAAAATTTTATCATTTGCTGTTTATCTCTAACTTATAAGTATTTGGGGTCTTTAAGATGAGTATTATCCAAAAAATTTTATATTTAATTTTATATTATGAATATATTAATTTATATTAAAAATTTTATATTATGAATCAGCATAAAATTTATCATTTGCGTTTATTCCTAACTTATAAGTATTTCGGGTCCTTAAAATGAGTATTATCCAAAAAATTTTATATTTAGTTATGAATCAGCATAAAATTTATCATTTGCTGTTTATCTCGAACTTATAAGTATTTCGGGTCCTTGAGATGAGTATTTTAAAGAAACTGATAGTGAAATACTAAAACAAAACTACGATACATATAATTAGTTTCTGATGCATTTTTTCAAGAACTGCATTTTCAATATTCCATTTTACGGTAATCATAATTGTAAATAAATTTTGATGCAATATTAACTGCTTTTACTATGTTCTGAATTAAAACGATATTCTTTTAACATTTGGTTATTTTGAAGACCTATTAACATATCAAAGCTAAAACAAAATACTATATAAAATATAAATATGTATTAAAAGCCAAAGAAAACTATCATATATGTGTTGTTTATTTAGGTACAGTAGAAAATTTCATGTCAGTCATTAGTGCTAACTCCGTATAACATTTTAGCTTTAAATTTAAAAAAATCTATTATTTTTAAATACATTCTAACAATAAAAAAATATTATAAAGGGTATACCGAAATGACTACACCAATGTATTTTTTTACGAATCTTTTCCAAAGATGAAGTCAAAAAATATATATGCTAGTGGATCAAAAAATAGTATTTAAATGCTGAACAAATAGCCATGGAAACTTGTTGAATCAATAATAAGGAAATTGTGAAGGAAATACTTCAAAAGCTGTTTGATTACCGGAGGAATGAAGAGTTTAAAAATGTTTTTAGAAATGCCTCTTAGTCTCCCCAGGTAATCAAACTGGTTTTGGTGTTTTGAGTTCTTTCTTCAGAAGATTAATTTTGACAGCGAACATATCGCTCTCTTAAATACTAATTTTAGACTTATTGTGTACAAACTATTTAAAATTTATTTACGATTCGGATTCTACGCAATAAGAAAGGAGGGCATTGTATATATTTTGAAAATATATAGTATGTATTTTGTAAATACATATCAAATTACATTGCATGTATTTTGAAATATATAATATTAATAAGGATTCTGATTGCTCTACTTCTACATCTGTATTTGAAAACGTGGATCACAATTACTCTCAAGCTTCAAGGATTTCGCTACGACGCACAAACGGAGAAACTTCGTATGATCCAGCTGTTGAAGATGATCCTTCATGTTCTACGACAACTAGTGACAATTCATTTCAACCAGTAGAAGAGCCATTGACACCTCATGTGAAGCCTGTGGATATTAGACCGCTACCAAAACCTACTCCGAACAAAACTAGTCGTAAACGTAAGACTCAAAGAACTGAAGTTTTAACAAGTTCACCATTTAAAAATATGCAAATATAAAAGGAAGAAAAGAAGAAACGTCTTAGTAACAATGCTGCCGTTAAAAAAAATTTAAAAATCTTCCTTCGACAAGTAAACCAGGTTAAACTAAAAAACAAAGAGCTTCAAAGAAAAAATTGTAAAAGAGTATTTTTGCGAAATATGTCAAGAATAACAAATCATAATTTGAGACTGATAAAATAAGTCTAAAATTGTTATTTAAATGTTATTTTTAACGTTTATTATACGCGTGATTAAGGTCTCATTACGAATGTTTAAGAAATTTAATATGTGCTTGTATTTGTAAAATCTATGCTGCTTACCCGCTTTGCCCGAACGGTTTACCCGCTTTAGGGCCCTTGTAGGGCAAAGCGAGTTTTTTCAGAGTTTTTTATTTTGGATAATAAATAATCATAAAATTTAAAATAACGCAATAATCATTTTTTATTTTAAAGTTCAAGATCTCTCTTAAGAAATAAAATCAAAAACACTGCGATAAAAGCCCAAAAACTACAACTTTTGAGAGTTTATTGTTAACCTACCCTCTTTAGACCACCCTCCCCTACTTAAAAGACGTATTCAAATCGTTAAACTACATTTCAAGCATTAAAATAGATAACATTTTCTAGCATCAGAATAATTTAAACCAACTAATAACAATAAAACATATTCCATTAAATTTCGATTTTCTTTAATATGATCTTGATTAATTAAAGAGGTCAATTTATAATATCAATTTGCTAATTTAAAAGCTAATGTACCTAGCCTAAGCACATAAGAAGAGTTTTTCATTTCCTCATGAGTCATTAAGTAAAAGCAATAAAAAGATAGCCAAACTGTCAGGAACATATGTTTTTTCGTTAATCTAGAAAAGTATTTGGCGTAAAGTAAAGAATCCTAAAAATTAAAAAAGAAGATACGCCAACAAAGTTTACGAAATAATGATAGAAGGTAATAATGATGGAAATTGGATTTTGCGACTTTCGCTTCAATGAAAATTAAGTAAAAATTATTTCAATCAAGATTAGTTCTTTCAAGCACTCGAATTATATAATACATTTAGAAAAAAAAGTAACATTGGTATTTAAAATTATTAATTATAAACAGTTTTAATTTCAACTCAAATTTTAAAATAAGTTTTGTTTTATATATTTTCTAACAAGCGCTAATTACAAGAATTTATATTTTTTTTAAAAATACAACAGACATTCACAAAATTGTTATCGAATAGTAGAAAAAAGTAAGTTATGAACATTTTCTTAGATAATTTGCAAATTATGCCAAACGAGACAAATTAAATTTAAATTAATATAGCAGCAAAGCAGTTAAAGAAATGATAATAAACGAAGGTAATTAGAAAATAAGAATTGAAAAATAATTTGTTTATGTGTTTGTTATGTTATCTATTATTTTTAAATACATTCTAACAATAAAAAAATATTATAAAGGGTATACCGAAATGACTACACCAATGTATTTTTTTACGAATCTTTTCCAAAGATGAAGTCAAAAAATATATATGCTAGTGGATCAAAAAATAGTATTTAAATGCTGAACAAATAGCCATGGAAACTTGTTGAATCAATAATAAGGAAATTGTGAAGGAAATACTTCAAAAGCTGTTTGATTACCGGAGGAATGAAGAGTTTAAAAATGTTTTTAGAAATGCCTCTTAGTCTCCCCAGGTAATCAAACTGGTTTTGGTGTTTTGAGTTCTTTCTTCAGAAGATTAATTTTGACAGCGAACATATCGCTCTCTTAAATACTAATTTTAGACTTATTGTGTACAAACTATTTAAAATTTATTTACGATTCGGATTCTACGCAATAAGAAAGGAGGGCATTGTATATATTTTGAAAATATATAGTATGTATTTTGTAAATACATATCAAATTACATTGCATGTATTTTGAAATATATAATATTAATAAGGAAAATCATATAACTTGTTTGACATCAATAACATCTATATATCTAAAAATTGTTGTTACTTGTGTTAAAGTGAAATCATTCAATCATTAATCATAATTTATTTTAACAACTGCAGCACTCTTAAAATATCTGATTTTAAGACTAAGTATTTTGAACTGCTTCTTTAAATTGAAAGAACTTATTATGTTATAATTAAAAGTAAAATGATGTATAGCGCTTTACGTATTTTTGAAATGATTTTTCCATGTGTTTTCTGGCTTTATATTCTATATATCAAACTCTAATAATGCACTCTATATATTACACTGAATGCAATGTAGCTGAACATATTATTGTCCAAAACTATTCCTCAAAGCTTTTGCGTCCTAATGGTGTTCCATTAGGCTATATATTTATTTGGTAATTTGAATGAGTTCCCTCTCCAATGTATCATTTGTTTCAAACTAGTGCATATTTAAGAAAAAACATAACCATTTTTACAAGAAAAAGATTATTTAACAATGCAACTTTTAAAGCAATACAGAAAATGCATCGTTTTATCGAAATTTTTTTTCACTATGTATACTGTGTTCACTCTGTGTGTGTACAAGAATAAAATGCTGTAAAATATTGTATTTGTGACGAAATTTATTTTTATTTTTACAATAAATTAATTTTTAAAGACTTTTTTTGAAGCAATAATGTGATTTATTATTACATATGTTATGTTATGTTATGGAATTAAATATTTCAGATAACAGAAACTCTAACTATATTAGTTTGCTGCTTACCTTTTGAAAATGATCTGCATATTGTAAGTTAAAAATATAAGTTGTTCTACTACTATTCTGGGTGTTATTAAAAACCACTAAACCGTACCATTAAAGACTAAATATACATTAAACGCTTAAAAATAGAAATAACCACTTTTAATGTGTATTTTTAGAGTCCTTAGTCAAAGAAAAACAAATTAATAAAGCGAGATTAATCATCGAGAAAATATAAACGTTATCGAAATCTCACTAATTAAAATTGAGGTAGGTGAATATAATAAACAACAAAGAAGGTTTGATTAGAGATGGAAAATTCGTTTTTCCAGCAATAGTCTTTTAAATTCCTGTCTATAAACTAGTCTTTGCATCCTCTTTACTGTACTGTGATTTGCAGATTTCGATAGAGTTTTCTTCTGAGCTTAAATATTAATTTACAACCTCTAATCTTAGCATTTTTTTTTAAATTTTTGATAAGGATTCTAAAAAATAGGTTAAATTCAGTCTCTACACAACACTCTGTATGTGTACTCGATCATGATTACAAAGGAATTATTTTAAAACGGTAGTTTGTAAACGATACTTTAAAAGAAGCTCGTAAGTTTTTCAAAATAACTATGGTAAAACAATTATTAGATATATTAGACATATAAAAGAATGATGCTTATTTAAAATTTAAAAAAAAAAAGGTTACTTGTTCGTCTTTCTCATCGTGTTTTGTTTAAAAATCAGCAGTGTTTTAGTAATTTGGTGCAAAAGATTTCCTTAAATTTTTCATTTTTATAAGATAACACAATATAATTAAATTAATTTTTCAATTTACTTGCAATAAAATTTACACCATCAGGGTTCTTTCAAGTACATGTTATAGAGTTTTCAGGTATCTAAACGTAAGAAGATTTTTGTAAGTTCGAGAAGAATGTGAAATTTAATTAAGCTTTTTACAAATAAGTTTTTTTCAGATAAAAGAAACTATTAAATTTAGAGTTCATAAAAATAGCATTTACAATATAGTTTGCGAAGAATCTGATCGTAGCTTAACTTCGTAAAACAATATTGAAATCAAGGGAAACTTCCGAAGTACTGAATGGACCACGGCAAAAATTTACGTGATAAATTTACCTTAGTGATTGCCTTTAACATATGTTTTGCAAATACATGCTAAGAAAGACGCAAAAAAAATGCAGATTAGGTGTCGCAAATAAAAATTTAAGGCAAGAAAAAGAAGAAGAACATTTCTATCAAAATGCAACGCTAGAGGGAAAAAATGATGCTTCTGAGTTTCATCAGGAAATGAAACAGTTTTCAATGTCTTATGATAATGCTTATGATAGCATTTTTTCCTTCGCTTAAATAATAATTTTCGACCCTAAATATGTATGCTTTTATGAATTTTTGTATTGTCAATGATTCCAAGAATGTATAAAAAGGACTGTAATTGCAAAAGACCCATTATATGCTGTTGATATTTGTAGCCCTGTTTCGTCCACGATATAGTATTTGGCTCTTATTTCTTTAGAGATTATAATTTCAGAAACCAAATTCAACACATTATTTTACAGACTTTCTTTTAAAAAAAATGTTTAAAAAATAAGATTTTTGTGAAAGTACAGGGTAGGAGGCCCTTAACGTTAAAAAATAAAGAAAAAAGTTTACCTTTCTTACTTTTAAGATGAAATTATACTTGAGTAATATTAATTTCACCTCTAATATAAAACAAAAATAACAATGTTCTAATGCAAATTATAGTACGAACTTTTAGTTCAAGGTAAAGATTTTCTCTTATATATAATTTCCTTATTATATTTTATAAGAAAAATTTTCGCTACAAATCCGCTTAGACACTAAAAAAACTGTATTTGTTTCGAAACAGTTCACTACTGTAGTCTATTTCGCAATTTGTTAATGGAGTCTTGAGCAACATTTTGAAATAAAAATATCTTTTGTAAAAGGGTAAAGTTCGAAAAGAATTGAAACTGAAAGACGTTTATTTTTCATACTTTATGTAAATATTTCTCTAAAAAGAAAAAATTCAGTTATACTTAAAATAAGGAAAAACGGCAAAAAAGGAAATACTTTCGATAATTTTCCACTAGGAACGATTAATTACATTCGATGAAGTGTAGTTTAAAATGTATATCAAATAAAAATGTTTGGCTTAAATGTGTATAATTCATTTTATAATTAATCATGCGTTATTAAAGGTATACATGGAATCATTAATAAAATTTTATGACAAAAAATATTTACAACAAAGTTAAATATTTACACAAACCGCTTGTCAATGTAATTTAAGCAAATATCTTGACTATTATGGTTAATGTTTAAAATTTAATTAATAGTATTTATACAATTTTGTAAACAGGAATTCTTCCAGATTTTTTGTGAAATTTGAAGTATCTACCAAATATTTCGGAAAAATGGGATTCCGTTTTCGTGATTTTGTGAAAAAGTACGAGTATCAGTTCTGATAAAAGATTTTCTATTATGAAAATATTCTCCTAATTTTCCAAATCTTAAATTACCATGAAAGAGGTTCTATTCATCAGGATTCAATTTTCATGAATTAAGGGAAAAAAGACTCTGTTTATGCGAGAAAAAAAAGTGCTTTAAAAAGTTGTAGCTTTAGATTATGAATTAAAGACGTAACAATTCATATTTTTCGAAGGGCGGATATAGAGACTGGATAATTTTTAAAAGAAAATAATGTGAGGAATCTGTTAATGAGCTATATCTCTTAACATGACCTCTGAAAAGATTACTTAGATGTCATAAGAAAACTAACTTTTTTTTCCATCAAGCTTCCCAAAAACCCTAAACTCTGCCACAAAACAAATGACTGAAATACAAAATTCTCAAAACATAATTCGCTTTTTTTTTAAATTTATAAATCACAAGTTTCATTTGTTTTAAAAAAAGAAACTTTTACTGTATAACAAGTTTTGTTATGTATTCTTGGTTTGGAAGACAGCAATCAGGCTATTATAATATTTGTGCGTTATAAACTAATTCTGACCACAACTAGTGATGTTTTATTCTGTCTAAAAATTCCTACTTTCAAAATTAAAAGCAATTGCTATTAGTTTATAACAATTACTTTAAAATGTGTGAGCAGCCCATTTTTGTACTTAAGTTCTGTAGTTCTTTAACAAAACTTCCGAAACAGGATGGTTGAAATCAGTAGGGAAGCTGGGATAGCATATGACTAAATTTGTCTTAAACACGCAATTTTAGCATTGGATAAAGACAGTAATCGTTAAAGGAACAACGTAATAATGATATGCATCCCAAAGACAAACTACACAATCACGTAAAACGTGGAATGATTAAAAGTATCATACTAACAGCACAAATGGGTCCATAAATGGTCTAAAGGGGACAGAACAAAACAATGAAGAAAAACAATTAATTTCGCATCTCCTGTTTTTGTGTATTTTGATATGTAACTTTGATTATTATCTTCCTAAAATAAACATTTTTCCGCATTCTAAATGTTATTCACTTGTTTTTAGTTAATAGATCATTATGGGAAGATCACTAGAATTTTAAGAAAACTGAAGAATCATACACATAATAGAAAAATGCTTAAAATAGTAATTCTTATTTTAAATATTAGACGTTTTTAAATAGATGTTTTAAAAAGTTTTTTTTTCAAACGGGACAACTACGATAGGTAAAGAAAGCGTCTATTTCCAATCAGGTTAAAAATTTCGAATTTTCACATACACTAAGAAAAAAAGTATGGTCAAAACCACAAGAATAAGGTAATATATACCGTGTTTTTGGTTCAAAACACACAAAGGCAGGCTAAATAATGCACTCTTTGATAATGATTTTTTGTAAAATTAGCAATAATATTTTGTTTTATATTATGTGTGGTAACATTTGATCAATGCTGTAAAATTTGGTAGTTTTATGGTAATATCTTAGAGCCTGGCATAAAAACCACTTATTTGGTTAAATTTACTTTTCAGTTTTGTATCTTTACAAAATGTGTTGTAATAAGAAATATAATTTTGAAAAGCAAGCTTTCCAGTAAACTGTACCATATGAAAGGAAATCGCCGCCATATCAACGGTTTAAATATCCAATATTTTTGTCTTCCAATTAAAATTATGAGCATTTTTTTTTAATTGAAAATGTCTTTATCATACAATTAGGAAATTTTACCAAAAGGAATTTTTTTCGCAAAAAAATGCCTCCAAATTTCTCCAGGCATCAAAAATAAAAAGCTAGATGTTGTTTTTGTTTTTTCCTCGTTAAACTATTAAAGTCTTGCGTACTCATGCTAAAAAAATTGTCCACCTTGAATAACTCTTCATCTAATGATCAAATATTCACGTTCTGGGACCAATCTTAATGGCTCGAAAGGATGACCTCAAATATGTTAATTAATAACTGTAGACGATATTTTAAGTTACGAAATCAGACACAAAACCGTACTCTCGCTGAATAAACATACCTTTTTTGACAGATTCAGATTTCTGACCCCCAAGATATAGAGGGCAGCCGCAATCTGGGAAATATGGTCAAAATAGTTTCATCAGGGAAACACTCCAAAGTTTGGACACCAATGTTAATTTTACTTTTTGCGTATTTCGCTTTATCGCGGGAACTGCTTAAGCGAATTGAAAAATTTTTGCACACAATTATAAAATTCGTTTACAGAAAGATAATTAAATGCAAAAAATAATTTATAGTAAATATAACTGTTTCTTTTTATTATTTTATTTATTAATGGTTGAAAAAAATTTTGAATTGTAAGGTATACAAATTTTTGCATCATTATAAAGAATATAATTTTACACAGCAAAATAAAAATTTTGAGCAATTTTGTCTATTTGTTCCAAAGAAATTAAATTTTTAATATCTGACTATTTTGATTTTTGAAATTCAAAGTTTTCAGGAACTTTTTTTTGAGTATTTCACAATTATTTTTATAATTAAATTAACTTTTAGAGATTTTCTTTTAGAGATTATTTATATATATATGTACTTGACTATATACTATATACTATATACTATATACTATATATATGTGCGTGTGTACTTGAAATTTTCAGCAAAAGTAATGAGTATGAATTAACTAAATCTTGGAGAACCCTTACCCGATATACTACTTTATACACAACCCTGCATTGCATACATTATGAAAAATTTTAAAAAGAATAAAACTTTTCAATTTAAAATATCTGAATCTCTATTGGAATTTTATGACATCTTACAACTCGATAGATAGGTTTCCATGGATTGAATTTAACATAACCTGAAGCGTTTCATTTATTAAGATTAATTTTTTAAAAAATTCAGAAATAGGAGAAACAATTTCTTTCACATATCAATAATTTTTAAGAGAAGTTATTTAAAGACAAAAGATTTTTATTTTTCTTATTATTGTCTGTTAAATATGTTAATTTTTCTTTTTTTTAAGTAATTGAGAATAAGTCTGAGTCAGCTCCATTTTGGAGATCATTTTCTGAATATACTATTACATATATAACCGTTTACTATGTGAGTAATGAATCAATTTTGAAAAAAAATTCAATTTAAAAACTTTTTAAGTTAAAACATCTGAATTCTATCGAAATTAAAATCAAAGGGAATTTTGCGACACCATCATAAGTTTCTATCTTCTATCATTTAAATTTAACATAACTTAATAAGACATCTTTCTTTATAACCGTCGTTAAACAGCCGACATAATTTTTTGGGGTTTACGACTAATATTCAACTCTGTGCCCTTGTAATTTCGAACCCAATTCAGAAGACAAGAGAACTTCTGGATCAAGTTTCGGGAGAAATTTGCCTTCGCGGAGAACTTTTTAATGGAACTAAACGGCATTTGCGTTACATGGAGAGGACAACCAGGACACCTTCCACGGCTAGCCTGCTGGCAAAGGGACTCTAACTCATGATCCGTCGACCACGGAGGATATTTCACGTCATCACTGTGGTTGGTGCAAGCTATCCAGCTTGCAGTGGAAAACGTCTTATTTGTTACATTTAAATACTATAAAACGCTATTTAAATACTATAAAAAGAAACATTTATTTTTGAATAAAATAAATTTACCGCGTCCTTATTAGTTTTTTTAGCTCCCTTACGCATAGTTTAGATACAACTTAATTTTAATAACTACCTGTAAATTCTATCTCCATTCTTCAAAAATATATTTTTAAAAGAAAGTTAGGCAAAATTAATGTTTTATAAACAAATTTTAAGGAAATATCTATAAAAAGGTGTTACTAAATTTTTTTAAATCGTATGTATAAAAAATCACAGTAAATAAAGTCTTAATTGACAGTTATGAAATAAATGATAAATTAAATTCTCGTTTTACAATGAAATGTGTTTCAGTGTGCTCTTTTATAACTGCTAAAGATTATTCAACAAACCCATTATTTGTCGAAGTGGAAGTTTAGATCGATAATTAAATATCCATTTGGTATAATTTGGTGTTTAAATGTATTCCCTTTAGTAAACTTAAGCGTCCATTAATGTTTCTCTATACAATTATACAGATTGAGAAATGAAAAGGAAAAAACCATTAAAATAGCGGAAATAGGGAACCGTACTTTTCGTCAGATTTTTACTAGAAACAATTTATTAACAGAACATTCCTTTGAATCTAAGACGTAAAAAAATATTTGACTATGGTATTTTTTTCCTATAATAAAGCATAATAAACATTTTTCTGCAACTAACAAAGAGTCTTGCAATGAGTAGGGCTAACAATTTCTTTTATTATTTCTTAAAACTTATAAACAACATTTTTCCCTTTTCGTTTTTTTCTATTTATGATCATTATACTCAATAAAAATAAATGTAAAATATATTTTCAGAGAAACCTGTATTCAAGGAAATCATTCTAATGAGAACAGTTTTTCAAATAATTCTGATATAACAAACTATTAAAAAATAAATTACTGTATATTTTGCAAGATCAATGTTTCAACTTTTAGTGATTTAATATTTTTTTTAATAAAATATATAGCTGTTATAATGGTAAGGGTCACATATTTTGAATTATTCTTTAAAAGCCAGTTGCTGAAGTTCGGTGATTACTTTTAATATTGCAATTGAATGAAGCATACGGAATAACTTTTTTTTTTTTTTATAACCGTCGTTAGACAATCAACCCAATTCTTGAACTTACGATTACTAATGTTCAACTCCGTAGCCATGTAATTTTGAACCCAATCCAGAAGACAAGACAACTCCTGGATCAAGTATAGGGAGAAATTTGCCTTCGTAGAGGACTTTTTGTTGGAACTAATACTCATTCACGCTTCGTGGAGAGGAAGACCACGAGAACCTCCCACAAAGGGACTCTAAACCATGATCCTTCTACCACTAAGGATATTTTACGTCAGCACTGTAGTCGATGAGAGCCGGATGAGGATTCGTATCGACCAGCCATCGGATTCGAACCCGGTTCACCACATTGGAAGGCGAACTCTCATCGAACCCTGAGCCATCGCGATTCGTATACTGAATAACTTGTAGTTGTTCAGGTGATTATAATGAGTAGTAAATCATATTTTATTTAGGGTATATAGCGTTCGCCTTCCAATAAGGTGAACTGCGTTTGAATTCTGGCGATGGCTTGTAGTTACGAATTCCGCTTCCGGCTTGGACCGATCACAGTGCTGACGTGAAATATCCTTAGTGGTAGACGGATCATGGGTTAGAATCCCCTTGCCGTCAGACTAACCGTGGGATATTCTCGTGGTCTCCCTCCTCATGTAACGCAAATTCGGGTAAGTTCCATCAAAATGTCCTCCACGGAGGCAAATTTCTCCCTATACTTGATCCAGGAGTTCCCTTGCCTTCTGGATTGGGTTCAAAATTACAGGGCTTCGTGGTTGCATATTAGTAGTCATAAACCCAAAATTGGGTCGGCTGTTCAACGACGGCTATAAAATAAAATAGAAAAAGGTATTTATTATGATAGTTCTATGTTTTTTCTTAATAAATTTACAGAAAATATTTTGGATTGAAGAGATATAGTTGTTTAGTTGAGTCAACCACAAATATGATTACATACCCAAAATAATGAAATACAATAATATCATATATTTAGTCAAACATTGATCAGTTAAGAGAGCGATCTGTTACACTAACTTTTCATTCCAATTTTGTCGATAAATTTTAACTGAAATTACGCCATGTATAACTATAACAATTCAAGTACTTTAATACCATTCAATATAAAATGTTATTATATAAAATATCATTGCGCAAATCACTGTAAAACAATTGCGATACACAAATTAATAATGGAAAAATGTAGAAAAAATAATTTACAGTTTTAGAACAATATTATGACTTGTTATTATATAAGTTCCAACAAAAGAATATCTTAAACAATCAATATTCCTAAGCATCTGAACTTCATAAATAGAAAATGACTGCCCAGTTTGAAACTTCAATATTTATCACCTACCGTAACACAAAAGCAATCAATGTTCTTAAAAAGCATTAAAAAGCATCTTAAAAAGCATTAAAAACATCACAAGTCAAATATATTTCGTTAGTAACTCTTACATTCTTATTTTTCAAGTAATGACTTGTATAGCCAAGTTTGGTTACCAGTTTAAATTCCACAATTTCGTGATGTATAGTCAACATTGCACACTGACCGCTTTTACATATCAGACGAAACATAAAGCGTGTTAGTGATCGTATACGTTTGTGCTCTAAAATCAGTAATAAAAAAATTAAATCAATCATTACTGTACAAAAGATCGCACAAATATTTCAGAAGGTATTTAGGAAAAAATTATTTGATTTTCAAATGAAAAACTTAAATCGAACTATCATAACAGGGAAAAAAAACTGAAACAAACAATCATTTCAATGCAGATGAGAAAGAACCTAAATCTACTAAATATTACTTTAGAAATAAAAAATACGTAAATTTGTTAATCATGATAGTACATACAAAGAAAAATAATAATAATTATAATTCGGTAAAAAAAGAATATTTTTTAGATGAATAAGTTAATGGATATTAAATTGATGAATTTATCAAAATTTCATTTCCATAACCTTCCTCATATTTCTCTTCACTCAGAATTGAATTGGATTGAATGTAGGATTTAGCGGAACAAGGACCAAAAGAGGACATGCTGCATCAAACAATACAGTAACAGTTCAAAAGACAGTGCATGCATTCAGAATTGGAGCATAGAGCTTTTATTAGAACTCAAGTATATACACTACCAGTCCATAATCTTAAATATTATTAAATCAGAGTAATTTAGCAGCATTTTAAGTAACAGCAATCGTGTTAAAAGATTTTCCTAAAATCATCAGTTAGATTATGATCTCCTCTGCTAAAACTAAAGAACACACGTAGTAAATTTACGTGATATATCACTTTTTCTAAGCCTTAGAATCACAAGCTTTGAACACAATCAGTTTAGATATAATCTATCACTTAATCTAAAAATAAAACATGAAAGAGGCCTTAGAAAGTATTATTATTAAGTTTAGCAATCTGTCATGTCGTCACGTCTGAATATCGCTTTTCATAAAAGATTTCAAGTTTCGCTTCCTTTCTATTTAACCTTACTTGACACTTAAAAAAAAATATATATATATTTATTAACAAACATCAATTTTCTTTATCATGCACCGAAAGTGTGAATATACTAAATTCTAACATTTTTCATTATTAATGTTTTATTTTTTCTCGAAAATTTTCTAAGAATTGCGTCAGAATTCAGGTTCGGATTACGGAAAATCTAAGTGCCTCAATTTTTGTAAAATAACTGTTGCTCATTATACAAGACGAATCCTTTTTTAAAGTATTCGACAGTTGTTACTAATGTTTTCTACCAACAATATTACTCAATAGCATAAAATACCAAAATTTCTGATTTCAGATTTGGATTCAGATTTCTGACCCACAAAATATAGGGTGTGGCCGCAATCTGTGCCAAATAGGTCCCCAAATGGTACCAATGGTTTTGTCAGGAGAGTGCTCCAAAGTTTGGACCCCTTAATGCTAATATTATTTTTTGTGTATTTCACCATATCTCGAGAACTTTTTAAGCGAATTGAAAAAGGCTTGCACACAAGTATAAAATTCTTTATCAAGATAATACCATGCAAAAAAAAAATTAGTTAATATTTCTTATTTTATTTCATAATAGTCGAAAAAACTTTTATTTTTAGACATACATTTTTTACATTATTTTAAAATAGGAAAATTTACGTTGTCAAATGCAAAATTTGAGCGAAATTGGTCGAATAGTTCCTGAGAAACCGAATTTTAAGTAAACGGCTTCTTTAAAATTCGGATTAAGGGGTCCAAACTTTGGATCGCTCTCCTGACCAAACTATGGGGACCACATTTCAAAGTTTGTGGCTAATCCGAAGTCAGAAATCCGAATCCATTGAAAAAAAATTTATGCGTATTCTGAGTAAGTACGTTTATGTGTATGATTTCTTAGCTTGAAGTATCGTCTGCACTGATTAATTAGAATGCTTGAAGTTACTCCCTCAGACCATTAAAATTGAGTCTCATGACTTTAAGATCTGATAATTAGATCAATAGTTTTTCTGTGTGATACGTTTTTTTTGGCGCACTGTACGTAATTACCCTTTTTTAACGCTTCGAAATTATTATAAATGTGTTTTATTATATAAAGTTGTGCATTGCACCAAAAGCATTAATAAAATTAATTTTTACCGTTACTAATTTTTTTTCACTTGTTTTTTTCCCTCAAATAACGTTTAACTCAAATCAAGAATGACAAATCAAGGTGCCTATAATATGTTAAACCATTTGTAATTGTAAAGCGTCTATGAGGAAAAACTTTTTTAAAGTATTTGATAGTAGTTGTTTATAATATTTTTACGACAATATTACAAATAACTAACACTGAGAAAAAATATGGCCAAAATTAAGTATCAGAATATGGTAACCATATTTCTGGCACTATGGGAATGCCAAAAGCTCAAAAAATTTTACCGAAGCGTTCTAGCATGGATTTTGTTAAAATTTAAAAAAAATATGCTTAAATTATGTCCATCCATAATAACGGCAAAATTTGGAAAATATGGCAAAAATTGGCAATTTTATCATGATCCCTTAAAGCATGGCATGAAAACCATTTCTTTTTATAAAAATACTTTTCAGTGTTGTATTTTTACTCAATGTGCGGTAATAGGAATTATAATTTTGAAAACCTAATTCAATATGAGCGAAACATTTACCAAATGAATAGTTTAAATACCGTAAATTTTATTTTATTTACTAGAATACCGGATGTTTTCTACCAGAAAATATTACTGCAACACAGTACGATAATTTTACCAGAAGTTTTTCTCCGTGCGAAAATACCAAAATCTTTTTATTTCATCTGCTCAAACTTTTGTACCTAATTAAGAAGAAATTATCAGTTCTCCTTTTAAACGTAATGCCATGTATAAAAATAAGTTGCATATCACGTAAATTAGGAACAATCAGGAAATAGTGAGTGAATGTTGTGCTTTATTGTGTACTTATGCTATGTTATAATTATATATTGTAACTATGTCGTGAACTATAGAGTAAAAAAGGGGGAAGAGGGGATATAAATGGGTATATAACCCATGTGAGACCATATATTTATCAGAAAAGATACGCACATAAAATATTTCCTTTATTGAATTCAAACTTATCACTGCTTTCATGTTTACGCCGGTGAAATAATGCCGGTGAAACTATCGTACTTGCATGGTAATAACATTTCTGGCAAAAAAATTATAATTCTGGCTATAAAATCAAGATAAATGATATTTAAATAATTTGGTAACTTCTCCGTTCATATGGTAACGATTTAACGGATACTCTGGTTTTCAAAATTATAGCTCTGGATACCATACATTTAGTAAAAAATACAAAATTGAAAAATGTATTTAAGTGAAAAAATGGTCTTTATGCCATGGTCAAAGATATCTTGATAAAATTTTCAAATTTTACTACATTTACTACCAAACAAAAGAGTAATAAAACTATACTGTATTGTTAATTTTACCAAAGCTTTATCGAAGCTCATCAATAAAAATTACTGAGCTTTTTGGTGTTCCCATAGAGCCAGAAACTCGCTAAATTTTACAGTAATCTGGTACTTTTGGGCTAATTGGGAAATACAATAACTTTTATTACTATATATATTTTAGGCACATATTAGAATTGGTACATATCACGCTATATATTACTTAAGTATAAAACTTTTAAAAAACATATAAAACCATGTTGTTGTTTTTTGAAAAAAGAGACACAAAATGACAGATTTAATGCTGTTTAAGTTACCAAACGATTCAACAAAATGATTATATTCTTAATTTAAAATCTTTTTTAGATTTTAAATTTTACGATTTAGCAGATATTTTTATTTTGAAGAAAATAAATTGTAAAATTGTAAAAAATTTTCAATATTTTCCTAGATATTCATCTGTATATTTTCTTCCTAATTTTATAAGCCTCAAAATTACGTGAAGAAATTTTCTTTCACGAGTTTTTACTCATTTGCATGAACACGCTTAGAAATAAGTAAAATTAAGATTTTAAGACGAACTTCAGTTATTCAGGAATGTAATATAAAACGAGGTAAAATAGAGCCTTTTTATCTTTCAAAAATCCAACATGTCATATTTTTCTTCTGTGCTATATTGTTCTAAAGAATTCTTGAAAAAAAGAATTTTAATTAAAAGAAAAACTTGAAAACTCGAGACAGTCATACAGAATTCCTGTAAGATTTTATTTAACAAAGAATGTCATTTTCTTTGATAAGTAGGTATTCCTCTTGTATACATATTTTTTAATCCATGAATCATTAACTATATAATCCACGGGAGAATACTTTATAAAATTTACATTTTTAGATAATGAAAAATATGTAGTTTCTCTGAAAGTTATTAAATAAATTTAAAATGAATTAATGAAATGTTAATGTGGAAAAAAATTATAATTATTTTTTCCATCAAATTAATATCTAAGTTAATTAGCTTATCAAAAATTTAGCAGTTGTTCAACAGACAAACTGTTTTTAAAAATGGTTTAATTATTTAAATACCATTGACGTCTCAAATTACTGTTTAAAATTTAAAAAAAAAATTTTCGCTTCAATTTTTTATTTTGTTTATTAGTAATAACTATATAATTATATCATATATATTAAAACAACCTTCACAAAGGAATAAATAAACACGTAATTTTCAATAAATTAGAAATCATAAAAACGTGTTTACTTAAAACAATTGAAATCTAACAACTATTTTTTGGGGACTTCATTTGTTTTTTCAACACTTTATGACTCTTTTTTTGTAATACAGTTAGTTGAATGTCTCATTTTTGACTTGTTAATATTTAATTTATTGAGGATATTTAATAAAATTCTGAAAAATTTTGTGTGCTGTCTTTTAAATTTATTTTTTAAAAAATAATATAAAGTTTGAAGAAACAGTTTTCGGTAATTCACAATTAAAATTAATGCATGTGTGTATATATGCACATATATATATATATATATATATATATATATATATATATATATATATATATATATATATATATATATATATATATATATATATATATATATATATATATATATATATATATATATATATATATATATATATATATATAAACCGTATCCTTAACTTATTAATCCAATCACCAAAAGTATTGGCCAATTTGTCATGAAAAATGCTCAGTTCAAGGGCGTTTTCTGGTGTAGAAATTTCAAAAACTCTAATTCTTTTAATTGAATGTTTTGATATTTTTATTAATGAGTCCATGTTGGCGAGACCGTTTTGCCAGGAAACTATATTATATAGTTGAAAAACGTGGACCGTCCGTTCCGCGTAATCGAAGGCTCACAAACAGGCGCTGGTGGATGTCAGTGCAGGAGCCAATCAGGCCTATATACAAAATTTACAAATTAAAATTTACTGGGATCAGTGAAATTAAAATTTACTGTGAAGATATATATGCACGCGAGAACAGTTGAAAAAATAACGAATCACTAAATTCGCTTATTTGGACGTTTTCTCCAAAACACATCTATTCCAGTAAAGATGAGGTCTAAATTGCTGATTATTTGATTATAGGGATCTTAAACGACGATTTCATAGGGGTCATTGTTATTCGAATTGGCAATACAACGTCTGAGTTTTGCAGTAATGCAGATCATCTTGTTAGTTCGGAAACAAGCCAAAAACCTCCAGAAAAAAAGCCTGATCTGCAGCCCAGGAGGAACCAGAGTTAACATCATTGAAATGTTAAGTTCCTCACCAGCTAATGGTAAATCTGAAAAAAACCAAGAAAAACGTTATATAAACTTTATACGAAAGTTCAAATTTTTACACGCTTGGATTGCAGAAAAACTACTTAATCGTCTCTGATGTATATATATATATATATATATATATATATATATATAAACTAGGAATTTTCTTAAGAAGTATTTTCAAAAATGACACATATTTAAATTTAAAATCGGTGCCACTTTATCTGTGAATTCATAATGTATTTCGAGGCTACAGTTTATGCTATTTGAGTTAAAATCGTGTTTTGGAAATAAACAGCAAGTGTTGCGTGTTTCACTCTTTTCTATAAAATAACTTCTTTACTAAACAATGTTCTTTAAAACTTCGTGCAAATAGGAAAAGACTTAAAAGCTTTTATGCAAAAATCATTTCTTGCATTAGAAGTTCTTTGAAAATATCTTTTTTTCAGCAACTAATTTTTATTTTCTTACTTTCCTAACTCGTAAAATAAAATAAAAAACAACAGTATAAAGCTCTCTAAATATTAATTCATAGACGTGTTAACAAGGAATACATCACAATTGTTAATCGCAAATCAGGCTGATTTTTAAGTTTTTTAGGTTATGAATTAGGTTAAACAGGGTGTTCCGTAAGCACCACCTTTAATGTTTAGTTTTACAATCCTTATCAAAAAATAAGGACACGAAGTATACACATTGGGGATCGCAAATTATTATTTAACCAAAAAAGAATAAGAACATTATCAAAATTTGGCAAATTATAGTAGAGACCGATTATTGTACAAATGTAATAAATATCGAAAAGAAAGTTTAATTAAAGATTGAATCTTGAAGATGTTTTAAATAATCGACTCTCAATAGTTTGTCAACTGTATCGTTTCACTATGTTTCCTCCAGCAATCAAACCAGTTTTTCGTTAGTCATTTTTGCACTTTCTGTACCATGATTTGTCAGATTTCGAAAGAGTTTTCGGTTTCTCTCAGATTAAATAATAGTTTGCATCCCCTAATGTGTATAGTTTTTGTTTTAGCCATGGATTCTAAGAACATATTAATGGTGGTCTTTACAGAACGGAATATATAAACTTACTTATCTATTTCATTTGGTTGTAACGTTATAAATGTTTGGAAATGTATGTTTGGAAGCAAAAATGTGTAAAAAATCGCAAAATAATCGACACCCAAAAACAGTTGAAAGAATCCTTTTTAAGATACTTGAAAACAAAATAATAAAATGTATATTTAAATAACACTTTCAAATGATTCCCCTTTACAGTTCTAATTCAGCTATTAATATGTTAGCTTAAAAATATTTCGAAAATACAGATTCATGTATTTGCTTTTAGAACGCATTATTCAGAAGATAAAATTTTTACTGTAATTATTACATTTAATTTTTAAGTGTTAGCTTTTAAAAACGCAAAGACTAAAGTTTCAGCTTAAGATGAAAATCTCTTGAACAAAATCAACCGTTTACAACCAGCATAGTGTTTCATTTGCGGTAAAAAATTGTGAATATTTTTTTCATTGCTTATAACTTTATAATTATTTCGAATCACAAAATAAATCATATTATTATTTACCAATTTAAAAAGCAATAAAACGAAGATTAACGTTGCGGGTAATTTCCTTGTAGATATCTTAGATTAATACATACACATTTTCAAAACTTTTCAGATACTTCTTAAAATTTTTATGTATGGGAAAAGCATTATTAAAGTTTAAAAATTCCTTAGCTTGTTCTGTTAAAAAAACAATACTAGAGTTATAAAATTGTTACAGTTGCTGCTCTTTTTAACTATGAAAACATACAAATTTGGAGAAAAAAATTTTTCTTTAAGAATATATAATGTTATAATGATGATTCAATGGATTATATCGCACGGAGGGTAGAAAAGCTGCCCAAAAAATCCTTTAAAATCATGTCGAATAACAAAGGTAACCGTCGATGTCACTACTTTTTGCACATAGAGGAAAATTGTCTAAATCGTACCTCTATAAAATCGTACTACCTTTGATTTCCAAAACCATATTGAGAGCAGAGCGCCCCTAGCGGAAAAATTTGGAAGCTTTTTTGGAGATCCAGGCATAAAAAATCAAGTCATTGTGTGCACGAATTAAGTTTTAATTTAAGTTTACTTGTTTTGCACGTTTTCAAAGTAATTTAAGAACCTTCTGTGTAAGGATATTGCAGATCTATTGTTTTCTTTGCTGTTGCCTCTTTTGCAAATTATTAAATGCATCAGATGATTGTTAAACAATTTATTCTTTTGTTTTCTACTTGTTTCTTAAGTAACTAACTACTGTTTAAGGCTTAAAGCAACATTTTATTTAAAAAAGTAGCGTAGTAGCCTAAATTGTACCTCTTGGGGGATCCAAAATCGGACCGGTACAATTTAGAAGCCTGTTCTAAGGTTCACATCTGCCATATAAGTTTAATATCTTTTAGTATCAGTTTAATTTATTCCAACAATTTGGTTATCAATAAGAAAAGTCATCGTTTGTACATGATTGAAATTCACGAAATCAAATAACACTTTCTACTTTTCATTTAATGAAACGCAAATTTGACTTCCTGTTCTCGTTTAATGCCAATTCTGCTTGTTTTGAATGGTTATTAGACTCATTCAAAAAATGTAGACTCTTTGAAGTTGACTAGAAACGCTGTATTAATTACGTTACAGCTACTAGAACACATGACGTATCTACTCCAACAGATGAACAGGTCTTTTTTTCAAGCCCTTTAAACTGTACTTTAGTGCAGTTGAAAAAAGATTACAGATGTTAATTTCAATTTTTGCGTGCTTCGCCGTATCTCGAAAACTTATAAAGTGAATTTGAAAATTTTTGCCCACAGTTCTAAAATTCGTTTATCCAAAGATAATTCCATACAAAGAAATTAGTAAATATTTATTATTTTTTATTATTTTATTTAATAACGTCGAAAATTTTTGAATTGTAAGGCATGCATAGATTACGCTATATATAAGTATATAGTTCTACAAAGCAAAATGCAAATTTTGAGCGAAATCAATTGAATTGTTTCAGAGAAATCGAATTTTAAATATACTATGTCTTTAAAATTTTGATTTCTCAGGAACTATTCGACCGATTTTGCTATAATTTTGTATTCTGTCATGCAAATTTTATATACTTTAAAATGATGTAAAAAAAAATGCAAACCTAACACTTCACAATATTTTCGACTATTGTTAAATAAAATAATGTAAAATAATCTATATTTACTAACATTTATAATTTTTCATGGAATTATCTTTGTACATATGAATTTTATAATTATTTGCAAAAATTTTTCGATTCGCAGAAAAGGTTTTTGCAATATGGCAAAATATTCAAAAAGTAAAATTAACATTAAGGGATCCAAACTTTGGATCGCTCTCTTAGCCAAGCTATGGGGACCGTATTTCCCAGATTGCAGGTACCTCCTATATTTTGGGGTTCAGAAATCAGCATCCGTCGAAAAGAAAGTACGTTTTTGTGTCTGATTTCATAACTATCGTCTGCACCAATTAATTAGCATATTTGAGGTCACCCCTTCGAACCGTTAAGATTGAGTACAAGAACGTGAAAATCCGATCATCAGCACAAAAGTCATTCAGAATGGTCCATTTTTTGGAGCACAGTACATACACACATTTAAACTATGCTATAGTTTATACTATAGTTTAGGTTATTTGGATGGTAAAAGAGTTATTGAGTTATATATATATATATGGAATTAATAGAATAATGATTATAAGAAGTATAAAATGTTACATATTTGAATATTAAAATAGTATTAATAGAAACATATCAGTTTGGCCGATAGCAAGGTAAAAAAAGAAGAAAAAATTGCCTGTTTTTCTTAAAAATTGAACAAATGATCAATATCTTCTATACCAATCATAAATTCAACTCACATTTCATTTTAATTGGCTAGTTATTTAACTCACACTTGTCGAAATTTGGGCGCTAATACACAAATTTATTTATCCAAATTTACATTTTCATTAATTTTTACTTCTGTAACTAATGCGAATTAGACGAAGTTTTTCGTAAACTTTTAGCTTTTTTATATTGCAATATAAAAAAAATTAACAGCATTGAAAAAAAATTCAGTCTAATTTGTAAATGACACTGGGAATATCTTTATTATAACATAAAATTCCTATCATTATATCGAAAGTAAAGTTATCAAAACGTTTCGCTTTTCATTTTGTGAACTGTAGACATAATTAGATCCGATAGTATAAGAACTTCAAAGCAACTTTTTAACACCCAAATGGCTCTTAGAGAAAATAATACAAAAGAGCATCTTCTGGCACGAATTACCTGAGCTGCCTAACAATCAGCTATCATTCACTTATTAGGGAGAAACTTTCTATTGCAAAGATAAACGAAAAAGAAAGACTTCATTTTCTCAAAGGTCGTTAGGAGAGGATTGAATCCATGTGTAAGAGCATATTGCTTCAGAGATTTCCTCTTAGCTAAAGACGTTTTATTAAATATGAAATGACTACAGCCTTGAAGTCAGCATTTGCTATTGCAAAGGTTTTGCAAAACGTCACGTTTCAAATACTTCCATATACGAAGGCTAAAACAGAATTAATTTTTAAATATAAATCTGTTAATTTTAACAAACAATAATCGAGGGATTACAAGATAAATGCAAATCACTAATTAAGACAAATGCATCTTTGTCTTTCTCTTAAAGAATAAAAAGTATTTAGTGTTTGCAAATGTGTTAAAAAATATGAAGTACCGTGATATTGAAATAATTTTAGGCATACAAAAATTTAAAAACTTATTTAGAAAATAAAGAATTATCTTATATTTTATTTTATAACCAATTCTGATTTTACGATTATCAATGCTCATCTTCGTAGCCTGGTGATTTTTGAACCAGCAGACGAGAGAATTCCTGGACAAACTTGCCGTCGTAGAGGTGGTGATGGAACTAACCCGCATTTGCGTTACACGGAAAACTACGAAAACCTTTCACGGTTAGCCGGAAGCTAGTGGACTCCGTGATCCGTCTACCACTGGGGGTAATTTACGTCATCAATGTGGTCGGTTGCCAGATGAAGAATTCTTATAGACCAGCCATCACGGGAATTCGAACCTGGGTCACCTTATTGGGAACGAACGCTCTATCCCCTGACCCACTACTACTCAATGTATAGGATTATAACCGTCATTCAACAGCCGACTCAAATATGAGTTTTCGGCTACCAATGTTCAACTCCGAATCATTACAATTTTGAACCCATTTTAGAAGACGAGGGAACTCCTGGATCAAGTATTGGGAGAAATTCGCCTTCGTGGAGGACTTTTTTGATGGAACAAACCTGCATTTGCGTTTAATGGAGAGGAAAAATATGAAAACCTCTCATGGTTAGCCTGATGGCAAGGGGACTCTAAGCCATCTACCACTGAGCATATTTTATGTCAGGCTTGTAGTCGGTGGGAGCCATGTGTGAATATATAGGATTAGAAATTTTTCAACGCTTAATCTTTTCTCTTTATTAGATTTGGAAATTCAGTGTAATACCCATGAGAACTTGTTGTAAGAAATCCATATCCTAATCTATTAAACAATTATTCAGTATAAAGCAATAATGAAATTTTTTGATGTTTTAAAAATAAGTTTGAAAAATCTAACACATTTAATTAAAAAATAATGAATTAAATATCGTAAAACTATTAAAATTATTTCATTTCATATTTTTATAATAACCACTAAAATTAAACAAATTTTATTTTTTAAATAGTGTGGAAAAAAAAGTAAAAGACATTTATGCACACTATAACAGCATTTTCCAATGCAGAAATTTTAATTTTTTCTCTTTGCTTTTTTATTTTTCAAAAGCTAGCCTCAAAATTTTATTTGTAGTTACTTTGTAAATATTTTATTTTGGTATTTATGAACTAGCTTTCTTTCTTTTTGTTTCATTTTGCAGTTTCAATGTGAAATTTTGACTTGAGAAAATGTAGCCGTGTGAATGCAATGTCCTCATCCACATGTTCATGCAGCAAGTGTTTTTAGTAATTCCGGAAACCATCACGCATCATGGCAAAACGGCTTTTTTCATGTATTCTAAGCATGATAACTGAACAAAATTTCATCCATATAAATTGAAGAATGTAACAAAAGATTTTCCTCAAAAATAAACAGTCTTATCATAACTTTTAGCTAAAGGTAAAAAATGTATCTTGCATGTTTCAAGACATTTGTGGGTAAAATATCGCTTAAAAGCATACGCAGAGAAAAAAAAATTCTGGTACAATTACCGTACCTTATGGTAATGATAGTTCGGATAAAGCACTATAATTCTGGTTAATAAAACTAAAATATGCACTATTCATTCATTAATTTTCCCCTCATATGTTAACGGTTTACGAAAAGTCTAGTTTTCAAAATCATAGTTCTTATTGCCTCAAACATATACTTATATCATACATATTAAAAATACAAAAATGAAAAGTAAACTTTACCGAATATATTATATTTATTCCAGCCTCTAACGTATCATTCTATAATTTCCAAATTTTACCACATTTATCAAATTTTATTACATGTTACAAAACCATTTCATCATATCTCTAGAGCAAGTTAGATATTTCAAAATGTTATATAGTGAAATTCATTTCATTAGAAATAACATGAAGGCAAAATTTAATATTGTATTATTTCTCATATCAGTTTTAGTTATGAGCTAAAAAATTTATTGTAGGGTATACAAATATTTAAATTGTTACAAACTATGCATTTTGCAAGATGGTATCAGGAAAAAGAAATTCCGTATTAACTTTTGATCTAATGATCAGATTTTCAAGCACAAAATGGAATCCAATGAATAGAAGTCCTATTTTTAAGTATAGCAAGAAAAAAGTAGTAAGGATTCTGTGTTACAAACTCAAACAAAATTGTTCTTTCTTTGAATTTGATTTCTTTTACGATGACCCACAAAGCCGCAATCTCGAAAATTTTATCCAATATAGAGACAGAAGTACACTCTACTGTTTAAGCCCCTTACAGTTAATTTCATTTCCTTGAGTTTTTCGTTATCTACTTGGAACTTTTAAAGCAAAATCAAAGAATATTGCAAACTATTTTAAAACACGTTTACTCAAAGATAATTCCAGCCAAATTATAATTTCTAAAATTTATTATTTATTTTATTTAATAATGGTCGAAAAAACTTAATTGCGAGGCATAAAAATTTTTTTTTGATTTATACTACATAGTTTTAAATGGTAAAATATGAAATCTGAGCGAAATAAAAAATAGTTTAAACGATGAAATGACTTTTTTTTTTTTTAATTTTTATACTGATTCCTCTTAAGTTTTGTATTTTTCAGTTAAAATACCGCAGTTTAAAGCCATATAAATACTGTCTGCAATACAATTCAGAACATTTTTAATTATTAAGTAATAAAAAATATCAAATAAAAAAAATACTAGTTTTGCAATTGTGTTCAACATTTTTTAGATTCTCTGAACTAATTATAGAGATAACAAAATACGCAAAAACTGACAATTACATTAAGGATTGCAATCACTTATTGTCTATTGTATATTCAATTTATTTTCCGAAATGCTGCAACACCCGACTTTTCAAGAATAAAGAACACAGTTTCTTTCAAGGAAAAAAAATTTTTTATACAGAGATTGTAAGATTTTATGTTCTGATTTCTTGACTTAAGATATCAACCCAAATATCATACTTAAAATTAACCTTATTAATTGCATCGTTGGTAGGAGAACCGGATCATTAAATCAAAGGATATGAATACCTTTCTTCTCGCTTCTGTCGAAATGACGGGGTGCATTTACGGGTTTAAGTGTTCAAAAATAAAGCTCTTAAAAGATTAAAATAATAAATTTCTTATGCCAGGAATAATGTTTTTTTCTCTATCTATACACTAGGTAGCAGCACCAGACTATTTGTAATGTTTTTAGAGAAAATTTATTTTAAAACAGATATCAGCTTTCAAACATGCAAGCTAAGAATTAACACAAAAATTAAAAATGATTGTAGATATTGTACATGCATTTTTTTATATAATTTTCTTGAATACAAAATAGGCCTTTTATGGCAGTTTTCTTCAAAATTAGACGAGCATCACGGGGTTAAGTTATTGAGCTTTTCATTATTTTATTTTGGGCACTGTACAGTAAGCAGATAAAATAAAAGGATCAACCTAAATAACTTTTCATCTAATGATCAGATCTTCACGTTCTAGGACTCAATCTTAATGGTTCGTAGGGATGACCTCGAATAAGCTAATTAATTAGTGCACACGATATTTTTAGTTACAAAATAAGACACAAAAACGCACATTCTCTAAATAAACAAACGTTTTTTGAGGAATTCGGATTTCTCACCCTCAAAAAATAGAAGGTAGCCGCAGTCTGGAAAGTATGGTCTCAGAAGTTTCGTCATGAGTGCGGTCCAAAGTTTGGATCCCTTAATGTAAAATTTACTTTTTGCGTATTTCACAATATGTTGAGAACTTAAGCGAATTGAAAAACTTTTTCACACAGTTATAAAATTCGATTATCCGAAGTAGATTTCATGCAAAATATAACTTTTAGTAAATATTTATCATTTTTTATTATTTTATTTAACAATAGTTGAAAAACTTTCGAATTGTAAGGTATGCACTTTTTATATCATTATAAAGAATGCAATTTTATATTGCAAAATATAAAATTTCAACGAAATTAGTCGAAGATTTCCTAAAAAATCGAAATTTTAAAGTGTCGTATTTTTAAAATTTGATACGTTTCAGATGGATCAACTCAATCATACTCAATTCTCGTTATTATGTACGCCCTCAGATGGAAACATGGTTCGCAATAAGCAAAGACGTGACAAACGTTGTAAATTCTATTTATAGTACGATTTAAAAATGTGCCAATGAAGCAATGTTTTGAGAGTATATAAGAAATTAAACCAACATTTTCCACTTACTGTTCCTGGCCAAATTATTAAACGCACTATAAGATTATATGTAAAATCTCAATTATCAGGTGATGCTGAACAGAATTATTGTTTTTATGCGGCTGAAACCGGTTTACAATTGTTTATGTTCGTGTATCAATTGATTAACATTGTACTGCAATACGCGAAAAATAAATACGAATAGAAAGCCAATGAAAAATGAAAACCCATTCCATGCATTCCTTAATGAAAACCCATTCCATGCATTTTTAAATATAAAAGTATAGCATATAAACTCATGCGAAACATGTAATTATTAAAACACTACAGTGCGTCTAATAATTTGATCTAATTATTATAACATACTAATATAATAATTTATAATCTATATCGTCTTATTTAACCGTATTGATACACGAATGTAAGCACGTGCAAACCGTTTTTTCAGTCGCGTAGAAATAATAAAACTGTATAGTGTATCACCTGATAATTGAAATTTTACATAGAATCTCAGAGTGCGTTTAATAATTTGGCAGGGACTGTAAATATTTTTAACAAAACATTTTCTGTGCACCCAGTCATAATGTAAGAAAACTATTTTTAAAATGTATGGATATTGAAATAATTTATTATTTTTAAAAGTAATTGATTTGATGTTAAGAAAACAGTTAATATCACGTTTCACTCGAAGATGAATTTAACAGCATTGTTACTGTAGGTATAATAATACAGATATTATGTAGTACCCTAATATCTGTTAAAAAGGCATTTGATTAAAACGTAATGAAAAACCAATCTTCTTAAAGCTTTTATCATGTTACGTACATCCTTGATACATAGTTCTCTTCAATTATTTCAACATAATTATCAAAATACTAATACTTTTAAGAAGTAACTTCTAACAACAGAGACCCTACTATGAACAAACATACATTGATCGTTAAATAAATATATCCCACTTTTTGCAAAGTTTGACTTTCTCAAAACACACTGTCGATTCATCAGAGTAATTTATGCGAAACAGGAAGCAATTTGGTGATTTACTTTACAATACAAATACTTAGACTGTGTACCTATTCAGGTCATTAGGTTTTAATAGTATATGTTGGTTATCAATATTCTTAATTGAACTCAAATGTATTAAGAAAAACTTAATGACGCAATGAAATCAACATTGCTTCTGTCGTACCGTCTCCCACAAAAACAAACTTATTTTACTTATCGCAAAGATATTAAGAGCTATTCTTATGTTTTCGTAAAAAGTTTTGTTTTAGTTAATTTATAAAAATATGGTTCTGTTTTTGTTAATTTGTAAAAATATGGTTCTGTTATAATGAAGCTGTAAAGAATATCAAAAACCATTGGGCATTTTGTTAAAAGTTCTTTTTGTAAGGAGTCTATTCATAATTTTCTGAATCACAAGTTAACATAGAATCGAATGCTGTTAAGATCTTGTTTCTTTTCTTTCTTCTTTTCGTTTTTTTTAAAGGAAAAAACGAAATTAATGAAGTTGCAATCTTAATCATGTTATCGATTACATTTTCTTAAATAATGACCCGTGAAGGTCTTATTTTTACTAAGAAATAATTTATGAAAGGTCTATTTTACTGTAAAATAATTCGCAAAGGATCCAATAATTTCTGAATGTTCATAAATAGATTCTAATTTCCCCTGAAATCACCCCTGCATATAATTAAAATCATTTTCCAGTTTTTAAATTAATGTCATTTTATTTTATTTAAAATGATGTATTAAAAATACCATAATAGTAGTCATCAATATAAAAGAAAGAAACACAAAATTTATACATTTACAGTAAGTTTTAAAAATAATTATTTTTTGTGAAATACTTATTTAAAAAAGAAAAACTCTTTAATAATCATTTCAGTAACAAATACTTGAACCTTAAAAAATATGAAAAAAAATTTATAAGCAAGAGAAATATAATTTCAGGTTACTAAATATGATTTCTTACATGTTTGAAATTAGTTGAAACTTTAAATGAAACTAGAGTAGAATAAATTGATGTCATGCATTTTTGCAATTCTCTTCATACTGAAATATTAAAAATACTTCTGCAAAAAAAGTTTTCAACATAATGGTGATTATCCTTTCAAACTAAATTCTCAAAATCAGTCCACTGCTCTTAATTCTCAAAGATAAATTCATATTGAAATATCAAACATGTTCTGTTTTTAAGATTTTTAATCTTTTCCCTAATTTAATATTTAGTGTTTTATTATTTTTATTTTACTATGATTCAATAATAACAGACTCAAATTTGTCAGTCTTATCAAAGCATATATATCCAGCATTACCCTACTAGTTATCTTATGCATTATAACAGCTATTATACGGCATTTTTCGCTTTCTCATTAAAAATCAGAATATCTCTTTCCTAACAAACAGAACAGAATCTCTCTTTCTTATCAAACGGAACAGAATTTCCCCTTCTAATCAAACAGAACAGAATCTCTCTTTCTTAACAAACAGAACAGAATCTCACTTTCTTATCAAACAGAACAGAATTTCTCCTTCTTATCAAACAGAACAGAATCTCTCTTTCTTAACACACAGAACAGAATCACCCTTTCTTATCAAACAGAACAGAATTTTCCCATCTTATCAAACAGAACAGAATCTCTCTTTTTTTAATCAAACAGAAAGCGATGATTGGGCCGACCAGTGGTGGCCCACGTACCATGCGTTGAAGATCTCAACCTAATTTATTTATTTTTTGTTTAAGTACTGACAGCATTTTTTAAGAAACTGCTATAAATATTGTTATTATCATTATATTTGGTTTTTGGTGCATTTTTCAGTCACCACTGCTGCCTAAAAAATACTTACCACTCTAAATACTAAAACTTTTGTAAGTCTTAATGTTTTGTAATTACTTTACTTAGTTATATCGTAAGTTGGCAAATGTTGAGTGACATCGGGTAAACTTTAACTAGGCAGTTACGTCCACTTTTCTGAAGAAAAAAATATATAAATTCTCGTGTGCAGAGAATCAACAATTAATTTACTCTAGTTTTAAAATACCACAGTATTTTGAATTGAAGCCCAAATATTTTCTTAAATATTGTGATGTGTTTAGTATATTCTGACAGATTAAGCAAGACGCCTTCGTAGACATACTAGCTTGAACCAGGAGACTCATATTTTAAAGTAAAGCGAATTCCTTTTTCTTTAAGAATAAATAAAACATAAGCGATAATACTAAGGTGGCATAAAAAGTTTTTGCTGCATTATATTTTCTTGCGTGTCAAGAAGTTAAACTAAAAAATTCTTTTTTTCTTTTTTTTTTGTTCTTTTACAACCTTTCCCTTTTAATTTCAAAATATATTAAATATGTTAGAATTTTTTAAAAAATTGAAGTTATTATTTTAATTTATGTCATGCATGGAATCGATTTACAATACATTTTATAAAAACAGCTAGTTTTGACTTAGTCTCAACTTTTTTTCAACTCTTACACATGATTATTCAGTTTTTTTTTCAATAGCAAAATATACATAAATTAAACGCAAGCAATAAAATATAAATTCGAACTATGAGTTATCTTTTGCAGTGGTTTTATTCATTTAAAAACTAACATAAATAAAATGATTTACTTATATTCTTATTATTCGCTTAAATACTTAAATACATGATGAGTGTTGTGTGCAATGCGCAAAAAAGTAAACGTAATGATTCGTGGATATAACTTTAAGAGGTGCATTTTCAAGCCATCAATGCTTTTAGGTTAAATTTTTCATTTTATGGATTCAATGGATTTTGTCGAATGAAGAATAAAAGCATATTTTGAATTTTACACCTCCGATATCACCTCATTGATAATTGAGTACATTCAGGAAAAAAAAGACCTCTTAAATAGGATTATTAATTTGTGCAAAAATATCTTAACTTACAAGATCTCACACAAAAGCGTTCGTTCTCTGAATTAAAAAAAAGTGCCGTTATTAGGAAAATATAGTCCCAATAGTTTAGGCTGGACAGCAGAAGAAAGTTTGGATCCCAAATGCTGATTTCTCTATTTTGCGCATTAAGACATCTCGAAGAATTTGCATTTTTAAATTCTCCTTTGTCAAGAACTAACAGACTGATTTCTTTCAAATTTGAGACGCTGTCATTTAAAACTAGGCAGATTAAAATGGTGTAAAAAATTGTGTGTCCTGAAATCCTGAAATTCAATAATATTAAATTTTTAGCTCACTATTAAAATAAATAAATAAATAATAATAATAATTATATATATATATATATATATATAATAAAGCGATTTGAAAATTAAAGTTTCAAAATTCTTTCGACCATGCAAAAAATAAACTTCAGTAGTTGTTTGTTATTTTTTTATATGATGCAATTATAATCGGAAAAATTTGTACAGGTATAAAAATCTTTACATCGTTTTATATGATGTAATTTTACACGGTAAAATTACACAATGTAAAATACACACGATGTACGATGTAAAATGCACAATTTGAACAAAACTGGTCAATAGTTTCAGTGAACCCAAAATTTATATGACTTTTTTAAAATTTGACCAGTTTTAAAATTGACTTATTTTAAAATTGACTTCTCGACCAACTGCAACCCCCTCCAGATTTTGTGAGTTAAGAGTCCTAATCCGTTGTAAAAATGATTATTTGAAGAAAACGCATTTTAGTGTCTGATTTTGTTACTGTAAATATCGCCTGCGCTAACTAATTAACATACTTAAGATTTGGTTCACGAACAGTTATGATTGAGTCCTAGAACATGAAAATCTAACATCAGATCAAATATTATTTAGGTGTGTTAATTTTTTTTGCTTTCTCTATAACGCACTAGATTGAATTATAAAAGTTCATTCAGAATCTTTTTTTATACAAAATATCAAGTAAGGTTCAGAGAGTGTTCAGGAAATCTAAATGTCACTTGACAATATACGTATGCATTAAATGCAGAGTTTCAGTCGTCACTACTCCACACACTGATGAATTTTCATTTTATTTAAAAAAAAAATTTATTAGAACACCGTAACGTTTCAAGAAAAATACCATTTTTGAAAATAAAAGGATCAAATAACACGAATTGAGCTTACTAGCAAAGGGATAAAACTAAATAATTGTAAAAATGAATATATTTTATTCGGCGAAACAGTAAGAATCTGAAAGGAGAGTTATTCAAGAAATAGAGTCCATTTCCATGAATATATATCATTACTTAGTTCAAATAACAAGGAAAAATACAGTTTCTATACTATTGGAAATGACCCCAAACTATTGTTTCTTGAAGTTTTCTTTTTCTTAGTCATTAGGAAGCTATGTTTCAAACCAAATGTGAATAGATTCGAGCAGCTAATATGTCAAAAGATTCAATTAACATAAACTAATTTCAATTCAATAATTCATACAGAAGTGATTAAAACTAAGCTGACCATTTTTGCATTTACTATATTTTAGATTTGATAAATAAGCAATAATATACAAAATTTCATAATTTCCATTTTTTTCACAATTTTTTGCAAAAAGTTATTGTTGAGGAAAATGCCTAAGCCAAGTGTCATCATGGAGTCGATACTTGTGCTTGCATTCATATAAAATTTAAAGGTTTCATATAAAATTTTAAAGGTGCAGTTAAATTTATACACTTTAAGTGGAAAACGTTTACATGAAGCTTACGCGCCTTCACACCATACAATAAATATTTTTACTTCCGAAAACACAAACGTCGTCGCACTTTGGTTATCATCTATAGAGTATTTACAATCAAAGTACAAGTTGGCATGTGTTCTCCATTAAAATAAGTATGCGCCATTAAAATATAATTTAATTTTTACTATTCACTTATGTTCTGTTAACCCTAAAGTGTAATTTATCTTAATATCCTCTCTGTGATACTCGTATGTTTGACTTATTTACTTACAGTATATATATGCATCCTAAATTAGCGATTCTTACTATATATTGTATTGTAAAATAATTTTACTGACTCTTATGTGCATCATGTCTTAGAGAAATTATAAATATAAGTGTCACTGAACACTCAAAATGGCGACAGCTTCTTGTCACCAAAATTAGTGCAAATGAAGATTCATGGTTTTTCACAACACCAGGAACTGTTCTTGGTTCTGCAACACATTGGTGTAAAGGAGTTGCCACCGTTTTTGATGCTAAGATACAATAAAAAATTTTAACGTATAGTTTAAATAAGCTTTCTTCGATTAACTATTTTAGAATTATTCTTTCAAAATTATTTAGTTTTGATTGTCTTACAATTATTCAAATTTTAATGTTTCAGAATAAATTAATTTTGATAGCTTAAAATCTATTTAATTTCGGAAATAGAGCTTCATTTCTTAAAACAGTCTGATCTAAGCTAAAGAAACGAAAACAGGTTCGATTTTACAGACACCAACTGAAAGTTAGTATTCGGCATCATTGAAATTATCCATTACCAGCTTAATTGCACCTTTGAGAATATTTAAGAACACTTTTGTGATGAGAAGTTTCTAATCGCTAGTAAAACACAGAGATCGATCGAATTTAATTTTACTTTCTAACGATAAAATGAAACTTTAGATCTTCGATTTGTTCATTATAACAAGGCTGAGTATGATATCTTAACTTATATGACCAAAGTGTGATCTTCACTGAACCAGGAAATAGTCTTTTTTCATTCAATTGTTAAAACTGGTTAAAATCATAATGTTAATCAGCTTTATTAAATAGAGCCAATGAATTTATCGTAAATTTCTGATATTCTTTACATAGCGTTAGCCGTCCTTTTAAATGTATTCCAACAACATATCCTAAAGATTACATACTATAAATATTGCGCAAACGATTATATAACGACAATTATCGATTAAGAGACATATGAAAGACAATAATATCATAATCATTATCGACAACGGTAAATATTAATTATTATATCATCACAATCTTTATTTCTAACGATAAATATCGTGTAAGATAATATATCTATCAATATCGACTTCGATAATATCGCTATCATTATCATCCACGATAAAAATCGAAAATGATAATGTTACAACAAATACTTACAATATTAAATATAGAATACGATTACACCACTCTAATTATAGTACATATTATCGTGAAAGTACTAGTTTCTTGTTAATATTTCAATTAAGATTAAAAAGGAAATAATGTAAATTTTAAATATCGAAACAGGTAGTCAAACATCTATATTTTTTAACCACAAATCTCGATATTAAAATTCCGATGACACCCAACACTCATGCTAAAACTTCTCTCTAAATTATATTCAAAATACAAAAATCTCAATCTCTAAAATCCATCTAACCTTTTATTAAATTTAAATTTCGCGAGAAGAAAATAGTAGTATGCAGTATATTTTAAAAAAAACTATCAATTTTATAAGTAAGTAAACTATATATATATATATATATATATATATATATATATATATATATATATACACCGAAGAGCCATTACATTATGACCACCCTGCTGATAACATGTAGAACCACCTTTGGCCCTCAAAACTGCTAGCTCCCGCCGTGGCATTGATTCCACAAAGTGCTGATAGATAGTCTGAGGTATCTGGTACCAAGCGCTCATCAACCGGCCCTGCAATACCCTCACATTGCGAGGGGGTAGCGTGGCAGCACGAATTTGGTTTTCCAAGTAGGACCACAAATACTCTATTGGATTAAGGTCAGGTGAATTTGGGGGTAAAGACATGACTTGAAAGTCATTGGACTGTTCCTCAACTGTTCGACCCTTATGACATGGTGCATTATCCTGTTGGTAAACACCATCCCCCGCAGGAAAAACTGTTGCCGTGAATCTGTGAACCTGGTCTGCAACTATGTTAAAGTAGCTTACAGACATCAGGGATTGTTCTATGAGGATTATGGGTCCTAATGTGCCCCATGAAAACATTGTTCCTGGGCGAGAAACCATGAAAACCTGGGCGAGCCCATAGTTATAGATGGAGGGTGGTCATAATGTAATGGCTCTTCGGTGTATATTATATATATATATATATATATATATATATATATATATATATATATATTTAATAAGCTTATGATGACGCAATGACAAGTCACTTTTTTCTTTATGTTACTTAACATAAAAGACAAAACTTTCTCTTTTCTGATCAATTTCTAATAAATTAAAGTAGAAATTTCTTATAACATAATTTTTTCTATTATAGCAAGAAATATACCCTTCAAGCATGTTATCCTCCCGAGATGACTATCTAAATTTGAAATGAAGGATAAACTATACAATGCATTATACATAATGTATTACACAATACGAAGGAAGAAAAAATAGGTTGGGAAGGTTGAAATCCAAATTAAAGGAGATTTAGAGATAAGAAATAAATTTCAAAGCATTTTAAAATAAGACGGTAGAAAGGTCATTACTAAATTATTCGATTTTTTGAATGTACACTAGCGGAAAAAAATCTTAACACCAAAAAAAAATTGGTTATAGAGTAATGAAATTTAGACAATTTCGTTAATCAGAGTAACATATTTAATTGATTAAATTTTAAAGATCACAAGTTAATGCAATTAAGTGAAAATCCATTTAAAATGCGAAATAATGGTACATTAATTACCGGTGCAACCACCCCAATTATGAACGCAAGCATGCAAACTGGCATGCATTTTTTCATACAGATGCTGTATGTTATTTTGTGGGATAGAGCTCCATGCCTGTAGCACTTGGTAAATCAATACGGGAATAGTTAATGCTCGTTGTGGATGACGCTGAAGTTGTCGTCTAATGATATCCCCCATACGTGCTCGATTGGTGAAAGATCTGGTGATCTAGCAGGTCAAGGCAACCTGTCGTGATTCTGTAGAGCATGTATGAGTGCAACTGTAGAGCATGTGCAACAGCAGTATGAGCGCGAGAGTTATCCTTTCGGAAAGTACCGCCTTGAATGTTGCTCCTGATTGGCAACAAAATAGGTTAAATCATAATTGGAAATTGCTGTAGGTCCAGTGTGTTTAGGCCGGTCGGTAGCAGGCGTTCACCCGACCTCCTTCTAATCAATATATGGCTATCATTGGCACCAAGGTAAAACCGACATTCATCATAAAGCACTATAGATCTCCACTCTATCCTCCAATGAGCTCTAACTCGACACCACTCACGTCGTAAACGGCAGTGGTTTGGAGTAAGTGAAAAGCTACAGGACACCTCGCTTGGAGCAGTACTTGAAGTGGCCAAATTAGTAGTGCCAATTGCTTGCCAAATTAGTAGTGCCAGAAGTAGTGCCAATTGCTGCTCGAATTTCTGATGCAGACGTAATACAGTGGCGATCCTCCCTCGAAGTAGTAGTGCCACCTGGCCACCCAGAACACGGTTTTCTTGAAGCAGTACCTTCCTTTGGCCACTGCTGGGAACAATCATGCACAGTGGATACATTATTCCCCAGTCTTTCTGCAATATAGCGGAAAGAAAATTCACCTTCTCGTTGCCCGATAACACGACCACGTTCAAAGTCAGTGAGCTGTTGATAATGGCTTCTTTGTCTTCTTAAAGACATTCTTGACTCACAGCAACTCAAAATGTCAAAAATATAACACCGCTTACGATCTGTAGAACAGGTATTTAAAGCAACCCTGATTTTCATGTTCACAATAGCGCTACTGGATCCGAACTTACGCCCCAAGAGCGAAATTAGACTAGACATCATCTTTTAGTTGCAAAAACAAGCCTACCAAACTTAGTTTACTTACTGCTTCTTGGTGGTGGGATTTTTTTTTCGTCAGTGTATAAAATTATTCATTATTATAAAATCTAAAAATTTCGTTAATGAACTTTATCAGGCAATCAAAATAATAATGAAATTTCATTTCACTCTACCTATAAACAGCCTTTCTCAAACCCAAATTTTGTTCCTATTTTCCCTGGTTCCACCCTGGCCACGTGGTATCGTCCCCCAAAACGATTTCTGGCAGGTTCGAATCGCGTCATAACTCTGTATATATCTTAGTGGTGCCCTTCGCCTAGCTGTGCTGTTTTTCTGTTTAACAAAGGCTTAAAAGCCGTACATATGAGATTGAGCACACCAGCTTGCACGTATTTGAGTGCCGATAAATAAGTACCGATTAGCCATATTTTCTTCTTGTTCAGTTGACAATTTTTACTGCATCTTTGAATTTTCCCCATTCATTCCGTATTCAACAATAACGTTGTTTAACTATAATAAAACATATAAGTATCGAACCTATTTTATTAAAATCATAAAGACATTTTGGTGAAATTCTTAGCATTCAGTTTTTATTCAGAAATTTATTTGATTTTCGTTTCTTCACAAACATATTTGAATATTTCATAAGCGCATATTTTTTCAAATATTCGTTTTCTCTTTAGCTTGTTTTGAATGACAAAATTCAGTGATTCATTCAAATATTCAATTGAATATTTTTTTAAAAAAATACATTTTGTACTTTAATAAATCTGCGCAAATTTCCTTTGAGTTGCAAATTTCGTATTTTCAAAATGAACAATGCTGCAATTTCGCAAAGACTTATTATACAAAGTAGGGGAGAGGGGGGCACATGTGAACAAATTTTTTTATTTCTTCACTTTTCGAAAAATATCATCAATTTTTCATAGTAAAGAAGTCCATATGTTTAAATAGTATTTTCTTTGTCTTGTGGAATTTTTTGAGATTTTTCAATAAAATATTTCTTTACTTTATAATATTTTAGAAAAATGACTTCAATTGTTCACATGTGCCCCTATTGGGGGCACATGTGAACAGGCCTGGGGCACATATGAACAAGATTAAAAACACAAAGCAATCATCATATTTCAAAGAAAAAAAATCTTTAATATAACAGATATAGATACGCATTATACTGAGGGGGTTGTAGCTTACTATGTGAATTTAAATTGTACAACAGTACTGTCAATGAGAAAATAATTTTTCAGCTGTACAATAATTTATCCGTAATTGGGTTTTTCGCAACTTCATGTTCCACGGGTGTTGTAATGGGCCTTTTTCTTTCTTCTCTAATACTCTTTCATGCTTTTTTTTCATTTTTTCTATCTTTTCATTTGTAGCTTTAACAATTCTATTTTCTCAGGTGTATCAGTTAATATGCGTGATGCGCAATCAACCATTTAATAAAAAAAAATTTTTTTTAAGGAAAAATTAATAAATTAATTATGGAAAATTAAATAATGATAATTTTAAATGCATACATATTTTTTAAACCTATAATATCATGAGGATAATAATCTTAATACTATGTAGGGGCACTTGTGAACTGTTCACATCTGCCCCAGATGTTTTGTTCACAAGTGCCCCCATCATCCTTCTTAAACCTAACTTGAAAAATAAAGAACTTTTAATTGAGTAAAAAAAAAAGAATAATTGTCATAAACTTACCTGAATGTTCATATAATGATCTGCAATAGTTAATTTTAGTTTATTAGTTGATTTATATTATACTTTCACTTGGAGAAGCGAGCGATTATAATATATGCAACACCAGCTGATACAAAGAAATTGTCAGAATAGATCAACAAAATGTCTCATTGTTCTGAAAGTTTTTCAGAGAGGTAGGACTAGTACTGCCATCAATTGAAAATTTTTCGAGATTTTTTATTTCAAATCATATTGGTAAAACATACCATGTTCACATGTGCCCCCTGTTCACATGTGCCCCCCTCTCCCCTACATTCCTTTTTTTCGTCCTTTATCTACTTTTCAATTGCAAATTTATTGAGTTATAAAATTTCATTCTAAAAAACTCGAATTCTCGTTGCTGTCTAATCGTCCTGTGAAACTTGTAATGCAAAGTGAAGTATATATATATATATATATATATATATATATATATATATATATATATATATATATATATATATATATATATATATATATATATATATATATATATATATATATATATATATATATATATATATATATATTTCACTTTGCATTTACAATTTTACTATATATTTTCATACCAATTTTGCTATATATATATTTTTAAAAAGTGTTACAGGATACTAACCAATATTTAATGTGTTTCAATTTAAATTTAGTTTCAAGAATTCGGTTAGAGAAATGTATATGGATGTGAAAAAAATGAGTTTGCACATACTTTTTGTTCAGTGCAAGAAACAAGAAAGGACCACCTTGAATAACTTTTGTTCTAATGATCAGAAGATCTTCACGTTCTAGGCCTTAATCCTTAATCGAGAGGGGGACTTAAAATATGCTGATTAATTAAGGCAGAGGATATTTTTTGTTGCGAAATCAGACACAAAAACATACTTTCTCATATAAACGTACCTTATTTTCGATGGATTCAAATTTCCGACTTACAAAATATAGGGGTCAGCTGTAGTATGGAAAACACGGTTCCAATAGTTTAGTCGGGAGAGGTGTCCAAAGTTTGACCTCTTAATCTTAATTTTACTTTTTGCGCATTTTATCGTATCTTTAATCATTTATCGTAATCATTTTATCGTAAACTTTTAAGCAAATAGAAAAATTTTTGCACGCATTTGTAAAATTCGTTTATTCAAAGATAAGTTCGACTAACTTTCAGTTAATAAATATTATTTTTCATTTTTAAATTTAATAGTAGTCTAAAATATTTCTGAATTGTAAGATATACAATTTTTTACTTCCTTTTAAAGAATACTTAAATGGCAAAATATGACATTTAATTAAAATAGGTCAAGGTTTCTGAGAGATGGAATTTTGAAAAATCAATATAAAGTACTTTTTTACGACACTTTATTGTGAAAAACTACATGAGTTTTCATGAATTACTATTCTACCAATGTATTTTTCGGGATAGCCTGGCTGGAAGATCATTGTATCCATGTCCGAAAGGTCGTGAGTTCAATCCCCTTTGGCCAAAGACTCTCCATCTAAAAATTGGTGACTGGTGCATACTAAATCTGCAGGTATCACAAAGTTCTCTAAGTTCTCATCACAAATCAATACCTCTGAGAGCACTGGATCGGAGATTGATCGGCTGCTCTGGTTCAGATCAAAATTACGATCTGCATCTGAGGTGCGAATGTGTCCTTCCTGTAAAACGGGAAGTGACGTATGTATAATGTCTCCGGATCACCGTCAGTAAGATTTCCCATAACCGTCACCAATAGATCAATGTGCAGCTCTATTACGAAATAAATAAAAATACCCTATTGTATTTTTTCAGTTTCTCCTAGAAACACACAAACTGATGTCCAAATCAGGAAAAGAAGGATTTTTTATTACACAATTTAGCATACATAACAGAATTTTGTCTTAAATCTTTCTTTAGCTTTGGTGACACACTTTAGAAGCAATCAACGTCTGGTTGGTAGGTCATTAAACTCATGCTCGTGAGATAGGGAGTTCAAATCCCGCCAGTAGAAGAAACCCCGTGTATTAAATGTTGACAGCTGCGCGTTAAGTCTGCCGGTAACAAAGTCCTCCAATTTCCCGTAACAAATCAATACCTCTGGGGGTACTGAATTGGAGATTGATCGTTCTCTTATTCAGATCGAAATTACGATCTGTTGATGAATGAATGGATGTATAAATAGATTCGTCCAGCAAAACGGGCTGTGACGTGTGTGTGACTGAAATCGTGTTCTTAGCAAAAGCTGGTGCCACTGAAGAGCAAGAAACGCACCCTCTGCCTTAAATTCACTTGGTTTCCAGAGCAGGATTGCTGGCATGGCAGGTAGGAAATCGAAACAACAGAAGCAATCACTGCATTCACGCTCTGAACATTTATAGGTTAGTTAGTTCAAAATTTCGTCTATATCTCATTTACCACAGATGGCTTTGTAATACAGGATGGCTCCGAATTCATGGTACAAACTTTAAGGGTAGGTACGGGACTTTATAACAATCTTTTATTGTATAGAAATGTATTGGCGCAAGTGACGTGGTGAGGTTCAAACTCAAAAAATAAAAGAGGAACGGAAGGACGAGGTGTTTATTGAAAGCGTCGTTGGCAAGTGTAATGTTTTCAATAACTGTTCAAAATCTTGTCCACCAGCAGATACATGCTTGACAGAGTCGGTGGAGTGATTGGTGTACACGTTCATAGATGCCAGGTATTTCACGCTCACGTGTTGCAGCTTTGGATATTCGAACAACGAGATACTCATGTGAGTCAAGTGGAGTCGCATAAACGAGACTCGTCAGATGTCCTCATAAAAAGAAATCGAGGCTTGATAAATCGGGAGATTGGGGTGGCTAAGGGACTGATCCACCACAACCGATCCATTGCACCCCAAACTTGGCATTTAGGTAAGTATGCACACCATTGTTGAAGTAGGCTGGTGCCCCATCATGCTGAAACGACATGCGATTACAAATGGTGATCCTGCAGTAGTTCTGGTAACACCTGCTCCAGAAAAATGCAACAACATTCTCCATTAAGTCTCGTCAGCAGTAAGTATGGTCCAATCAAAAAGTCGTTGACAATACCAGCCCACACATTCACGCAGAATCGTTGTTGATATGCATGTGGTCACGGTGCATGTGGATTCTCGGTTGCCCCACACATGGGAATTGGGAGCAGAAAGAAATGTTAGCATTTTCACAAACTACTACTGTGTAAATATGAAATCTTTCGTGGAAATTTTTAAAAATAAAATTTTAATTTTCAAAAATTAGAAAAATGTTTAAAAAAAGGTACAATTAAGTAAACGAGTGGTAGTTTATATTAATAAAATATCAATTATTAAATCCAATTCCAGTGTACTTTATTATCACTCTATATTCATCAGCTATACAAACATAAATTATAAATTTAAAAATATTTAGTTTTCCGTGCAAACAAATTATACGAAATATGCTTTCAAACACCTACAATAAAACCTACAATAACAGAATCTTATTGAAATAAACTTGTTACGCAACCTTTACAAGAAAAGAATTTATATTTACTATAAATTATAAAAATTCCAGCTAAAAGATTAAACTACTCTTGAGTAATTAGTTTCAGATTTAGAACAAGTATTCATGTGATTTTTTATTCTTTTAGTGACATGTTTTTAATTTCCCATTGATCTATCTATTGTTCATTAACAAGTATTTTTCAACTATCATTTATATGCAATGAATAATTAAGTGAAATAATGGATAATTCATATTTTCTATTTAAGAGATTAATGTAAAGTTTTAATTAATTTCAATAGAAGGTAAATTTATGAAATGAATCGCTAAGTAAACATTCGACTAGACATTTTCGAAAAAAAATTTATAACTAATATATTAAGTTAAACATATAATCATATAAATTTATTATATTTAGAAACCATCATTCCATAAGCTTTTTATAATAATTTATTGTTCTCGGTAAAAGTTTAAAAGAACTTTAACATATTAAACAAACAATACGTCATTTATTAAGTATGATATGATTTACAGATAATTACACAGTGATGCTTATATTTTACGAACATATGAACACATTCTATGTTTAAAATATAATTCACAAATTTTTGAAAACATTATTTAGATATGGTTTGAAAACCTTTAGGAATGAAGTTGAAAATTTTTCTTAAAATTAAGAGTTTACTTTTTTTTTAAAAAATACTTTTATTCTATTCTAACAAATATATGTCTTTCTCATAAATAGATAATTTTTGTTTTATATTATAAACACTAATTGCAAGTGTAAATTACATCAAATATTAATCACATGAATAATTTTTTATTGCTTTCATGCCTATTGATAAGAAGATTTCTTAGTTAAATTTAATCAGAAACCATTATTCTAGGCAATAATCCAAAGATTTTTTCAGTGCGTTATTTAGTCCCATTTTTTTATTCCAATTTAGAAGTTCTAAAAACACGTATCATTAAGGAGAGTTTTCTAATTTACTTTAAGCGATAGAAGGTATATTCAATTTACTTTCTTTATCATTTTCCCCATGCTTTTTTCGAAGAAAGAATTTTTTTCTCCAGTTTACCTTAATTTGCATTTTTTTCCTTGAAATTTATAGTTTTAGCTAGAAATAACTTGCAATGCAATTTGTAGAAAAGAGTTTGCTGGTACATTTGGGATTTAGAATAGCTAAATAATTCGATAGTTGGAGCACATTAGGTAACATAAATCATTGGCCATTTTTACAAGGTAGTTTTTGAAACGTTTTGTGATAATTACAAAGTGTAAAATGCATACATTGATTAAATTAAAAATTTTGTAATAATTTTGTTTCATCACATGCGTTAATTGAACTTTTATGTGACCGATAAATTAACTTAGTCAAATGTTTCATCACATGCGTTAATTGAACTTTTATGTTATCGCAAAATAAACTTAGTCATCTGTTTCATCACATGTTTTAATTGCACTTAAGTGATTGCAAAATAAACGTAGCCAAATGTTTCCTCACATACATTAATTGAACTTTAATGTAACTACACAATAAACTCAGTCAAAGTCTAATGATATTCTTTCTGTACAGTGAAATAACATAGGGGAATTTTTTATTTTCTGTTGCATAAGACTTTTTGACAGATCTTAGATACTTTTGTATCGCTGAGTTTCAAATCTGCAATCACTTACTCTCTCCAAGTTCCAATTTTTTGACATTTTTTAATCTAAATTTTGCCGAAATGTGTAAGTTTAAAACCGTTATATATAAGAGGGGATCGCATAAATGTTGCGACAAACTTCTGAGGGAGTTAGGACATATTATAAGGATTAAAAGAGCATAAAAACTATCGTTATACGCCTTCGAGGATCACTCCCCTATTATGAACTGTTTCTTCGTGTCCTTCTAAATAGGTCATAATAGAGAAGTATCTCCTGCCGCTCATGACGATATTTCTGGTCATAAATTTCCACACAATTTTACCCAAGTCAAAATTCTTGATGGTTCCATCAAGAAAATTTCATGGTTTATATTGGTTTCATTGCGACTCATGATGGTCCAACATCATTTGATGGTCACTATCATCCAACATTTTCCATTATGTGTTCATGGATTTTATATGCCAACAAACTTCCATCATTCCATGATGGAAAATACTCCTTTAATACTATGATGATTAACCATTAAGAGAAGTTTGACTCTCGTGGACCAACAATCCGTGATGGTCCATGATGGTTCCAATTACACATTTCCATGATGGTTTAATGGAAATTATTGTTGGTTCTCAGAACTATACCATCAAAACAATATGTGTGGCCTATCCTGATGGAAATTTCTGATGGTTCAGCATGAACAAACCATCAAAATAGGTATCTATTTTTATGCTGGATCATCACAAATCAGTCCGAATTCCTACATTGAGGTGATGTTCCCTTATGTTGGTTTCCATCAAAAAATATAATGATTCATGATGGAATTACTGATGATTACCATCAAGATTATGTTGGTCCATCAGTAGAAACCCATCAAAATCTTGACATGAGTAATCCGGATGATGTGCCTAACTATCCCAGAGGTTTGAAAAACATTTATGTAAATCCCCTTTATATATAACGTTTTTAAACTTGTACATTTTGAAAACTATTGACTGAAATGTTATTTAAAAAAATCTGTAGCTTAGGAGCAAAACTAATTTCAGATTTAAAACCCCCATACCCGAATTAGGCAATTTTAAGTATTTACATAAATGCAATAAAAAATTTGTTTCCTAATGTAATTTCCCAGTGAAACTTTCAAATTATAATTAAGAGACCCAGCAAAAAAAATAATGACTAAAAATAATCAGACATCGCTTGAACCCAAGTACATCTGCTTTCTCACCTTTTTGTTTTTGGTATGCAGCCTAAAATTCCTTTGAAAGGATAGAGGAATAACTAAGCAACATTTAAGTGACCTCAATATTTAATATATTCGAGTTCAACGCAAATCTCACTAAATTGAAAAAAAAATTATGCCGTTGGAACCACTGTTTCAGAACTTTTGCCGAGCAAGCTTCACACTCACATAACTCAAAAACAATACATGAAACAATATGAAATTTTGTATATTTCTGGAGAAATATTTAAGAAATATAAAATTGGTATTAATGGTGTTTTTGAGTTTCTTCAAGTCAATTTTAATGTTCGGTGGAGCTATATAAGAATAAGTTTTGTTTCACATTAAGAAATTACATTCTACTCGGTACTGTTTCAGAAGAGAATGTAACACAACTACCTATTTTTAAGTTTTTTTTCTCTATTAGTTTTTTGCGTTTTGATTATTTTTGGTGAAAATAAAAAAAATTTATTATTGAACAATTTCTGCTTTGCAATATGCGAGGAACGTTATCACTGACAACCAACTAAAATACAAACTATACATAACCATCCTATATCTTTAGAATCCTTTCTAAAAAATTAGTCATAAAAGTCTACCCATTAAGAGTCAAATTAATATTTAAAAAAGGAAAAATCGAAAAATGCTATCACGTTCTAAGCAATCATTAAAAGTAGTCATAAAAAGTCTACCCATTAGGAGTCAAATTAATAATTAAAAAAGGAAAAATCAAAAAATGCAATAAAATTTTAAGGAATCATTATATAATTTTATAACCGACTTTGAAAAGCCGATCCAATTCTGAGTTAGTGACTATCATAGTTCAATTCCGCAGCCTTGTAATTTTGAACCCGATCCAGAGGACAAGTGACTTTCAGAATCAAGCATTGGGACTAACTAATCTTCATGGAGGACTTTTAGATGGAACTAACCCGCATCTGCATTACATGGAGGGGAAAACCACAAAAGACTCCCGCAATTAGCCCGACGACAAGGGGATTCTAACTCATGATCCGTCTACACTGACGAGATTTTATATCAGTACTGCGGTCAGTGTGAGCTGGGAGTAGAGTTCGTATCAATCAGCTACCGATGGAACTCGAACGTGGGTCACCTCATTGGGAGACGAACTCTCTTTCCCCCAAGGTCACTCGGCTAAGCGAATCGCTATTGAGCATAGTACAACAGAAATGATTAAAATCTGACTGATTGCCTGAGAAAATAGAAAGTAGTTGAAATATGATAAATCAAAACATCTTCAATTTTTATCAGCTAATCAATTCAGTTTTCTTTTTTCATTCTCGCCTCCTTTGTGCTTCGACAGCAGTTTTTTTCCACCAAAACAACTGAAATTCCTAATGACATACAATCCATGGCCATATTATTCGACGCACTATAATATTCTATGTAAAAAGTTAAATATCAGGTGATACTATACAGCTTTATAGTTTTCACGCTGCTGAAATCAGTTGGCATTTGTTTACATTCGTGTATCAATTGGTTAACATTATAATGCAATACGTTAAAAATAAATACAAATGGAATCTTCTATTTGTATGCAATACAATAAAAATTTTCTGAATTAAGACCCATTACATGTATGTTTAAATATAAAAGTATTGCATGCAAAGCATGTAATTATTCAAAGACTACAGCGCGTCTAATAATTTGATCTAATTATTATAATATACTAATATAATACCTGATATAATAAATACTCTATATTTACATAATATATCGTCTAATTTATCGAATCATCAAATTTATATTATCTATCGTATAATTTAACCAAATGTACACGAACAAGGGTAAACCAGTTTCAGAGACGAAAAAAAATAAAGCTGTATATTATCACCTGATAATAACGCTTTTAAATAGAATCTTATAGTGCGTCTAATAATTTGATCTAATTATTATAATATACTAATATAATACCTGATATAATAAATATTCTATATTTACATAATATATCGTCTAATTTATCGAATCATCAAATTTATATTATCTATCGTATAATTTAACCAAATGTACACGAACAAGGGTAAACCAGTTTCAGAGACGAAAAAAAATAAAGCTGTATATTATCACCTGATAATAACGCTTTTAAATAGAATCTTATAGTGCGTCTAATTATTTGATCTAATTATTATAATATACTAATATAATACCTGATATAATAAATATTCTATATTTACATAATATATCGTCTAATTTATCGAATCATCAAATTTATATTATCTATCGTATAATTTAACCAAATGTACACGAACAAGGGTAAACCAGTTTCAGAGACGAAAAAAAATAAAGCTGTATATTATCACCTGATAATAACGCTTTTAAATAGAATCTTATAGTGCGTCTAATAATTTGATCTAATTATTATAATATACTAATATAATACCTGATATAATAAATATTCTATATTTACATAATATATCGTCTAATTTATCGAATCATCAAATTTATATTATCTATCGTATAATTTAACCAAATGTACACGAACAAGGGTAAACCAGTTTCAGTGACGAAAAAAAATAAAGCTGTATAGTATCACCTGATAATACCGCTTTTAAATAGAATCTTATAGTGCGTCTAATAATTTGACCAGGCACTGTACCTTGACTTCATTTTACTCGGAAACGGATTTTAAAAATATAAATTAAGAGAGACTATTACAGTAAACCCTTTTTATTTAAAGAAATTCTAAACGACTTTTCCTCGTTTAAAACCCTGTTTTTGAATTTAAAACGGAATAAATTTAAATGCCATTACTAAATGAAAACGCAATATAATACAAGGAATTTTTTTAATAGCCTGCATACCTTCGCTAAAACGTCGATGCTACACTACAGAATAACGTTGTTAATATTTATTTTTTACATAGGATCTCATCTCATGAATACAAATACATTCCAAACATTTTAGATTAAGAATTGACATTTCCAATAATGAAATAGATTTTTTTTGCATTCTTATCAGAAAAGATACTGAAGCCAGATGTTTTACAAAACCGTATGTTTTTTTAAATCACAATACAGAGAAAAATTCGAAAAACAATTTAACCATCGTTCGTAGTTGAAAGATGGGGGATAAAAGTATGTCTCAGCAGTCAGGCTGATTTGTTTTTATTTATGCAAATCAAAGATATCAGAAAACTTCTTTCAAATTTGTTTTAATGCTTTAAATCATTAGCTGTGCAAAACAGAAGTTGCATAAATAACTTTTTTTCGTTCATGCAGGTCTAAAAATAGTTTTTAATGGAAAACATTTCAAGCAGGATAATAGGCATCGCATTAGCTGATCTGCCAAGCTCACATTCCTTTTTTTGTAAATTTTTCACTAACTCGCGTTTTTAAAATAGCGTGATTGCTTAACTTTTATGTAAAAGGAATAAACGACTCATTAAGAATTTTTAAATTCTAATTAAGTTATTTTCAGCGTTTGAAAAGCATTATTAACGTAGTAATAAAGTTTGACAAGTAGGGTTAAGAGTAAATTCTAAAATTTGACAAGTATTGTTAAGAGTTAAATCTAAAATATGCCAAATATTGTTAAGAGTTAAATCTAAAATTTGACAAGTATTATTAAGAGTGAACTGTCAAAACCTTAACAAAGCTCGACTATTGAAATTTTCAGAGGAATCATATTTTCTTTTTAAATTTTCGAAAGTTACAAACTAGGCTCGTATTAGTAAAATCCTAAAGTTTCAAGTATATTATTTTTATCCAGTGACAATGAGCAAAAATCGCATTACCTTTAATCTTTAGTTTAGAGAATTAAATTTTGATTTTTCTCCGTCTCAAGCATAATTTTTAACTGTCTCTTAAAAACTAAGTAGCAGAGTAGCGTAGGTTCAGGGGATGGAGCCTCCCAATGAGGTACCCCAGGTTCGAAACCCAGTGGTGACTTTTTCTGATTCAGACTTGCACCGACTACAGTGCTAACGAAAAATGTCCTCAGTGGTAGACGGATCTATGTTATAATACCCTTGCCGTCGGCTTTTGTGTTTTCCTCCCTATGTAACATATGTTTATGTTCCAGGTTTCCTCTCCCTGGTACTGTTTACTATAGCTATTCACAACAAAAATCAATGAAAATTGCTTGGACCAAGCATTGTTCTTCATTAAAAAAATACAAGTCAATTAACTGTGTATGAAATTAACTAAATCTGGGTTAAAAGATAAACGAAGACACACTGAAGGAAATTTATAATTTTGATCTTCACATCTGTTTCATATACTTAGTTGATATGTTAAATGTGTGAAAAGGTGTACCACCCATACATATTTTTGGAATCTTTCCATAAATTAGGTAAGAAATGTATGTACATAAGGAGACGCAAGCTAATTTTTAAACGAGGAAAAACAAAGGTGCAATCGAAATTTAGCGAATAAGTACTACTAGGAGAGACAGAACTAAAGAGGTCAAAACTTCTTTGATTGCTTTTTTGAATCCTTTATGATTACTCATAAAGGAGAAATCGATTATTAGAAAAATCTCAATATTTAATCTACCCGCCTTTCTCAAAACATAATCCGATTGCGCTTTAACTTTCCTCTAGTTCAAATATTAATTTGATTCTTATTATTACTTTTATTACTAATTTTAAGAGGATTTCACATAAATAAATAAAACCTAAGGATTTAATATAAATGTCTAAAACATTTTCACCATTAAGAAATACAGTGTATTATTTTGAACATTTGAGGTCAAAACTAGTTTGATTGTCTGGGGAATTATAGAGGAGAAATCTCTCTCTAAAATATTAACTTGATTCTTAATATCGCTTTTGTTACTTCTTTTTTGAGGATTTTACATAAATATATATTAAACATAAGGATTTTACATAAATTTGCAAGACATTTTCGTCATTAAGAAATAATGTGCATTATTTTAAACGAAAGATGCAACAACTACATTTTTAAAAAGATTATTTTAATTTAGAACCATAATATCGTGTAAATTTGCAGCAACCTTAATAAAGTGTTAGTTTAAACCACATTTCCGTTTAAGTGGAACCATAATATCGATTTTTTGAACCGTAATATCAGGTAAATTTTCTACAACTTTACGTGTTAGTTTAAATCACGTTTCCGTTTAAGTAGAACCATAGTAATAATTTGGTTCAATTGTAACCACGATAATTTCGTCCCACGCACTTAAAATTTTCAACCGTGTATAAATTAACTTTGACAGCTCTTTACTAAAGCTTATTTGTTCAAACTCTGAACTACTTTGGTTGTTGGAAAGCAAAATTACGCGACCACTAAAATGAATTGAATTCTAGATAAAAGTTAAACGTAATATTTATTGATTGCTAATAAGGTAAAATAAAAAGATGGAAGGTTATAAATATTTCACGAACATGTCGGTAAATATATAAAATGCCATAAAAACATGCAATGCTGCAAATATATCAAATCCTTCAATTATATATTTCTTACTTTACATTTTAAGAGTATCACACTATTTTTTTCTTTTCGCTTAAAGTGCTTACGTTGAAAAAAAAAACTCAAATTTTCTCACGTCTGTTTTATTGATTATTTAATCGAAGGAAAGGATGAATTCTCTAAGAAGAATTTCGCCAGTTTGTAATCCTGCTGATACGGTAGTTAGAGATTAAGAAACAAATCAGAAAGGGATATTATATTTCTGAGAGAACAATTACCAATTGTAATCATTTATTTGAATTCCGTCTGATAATGCAGGAGTTATTTTAAAAAAAATAGTTTAATTTTACGAAGAAAAAAAAACGATTCATTTGGATGATTTCTTTAAAAGAATAGCTTATGAGACCAAATTTTCTTATTCCATAGGTAGAACAAAAAAAAAATTTATTATATTGAAAAGTAATATTTCATTTCATGTGGTTTCATGAGTTCATTATTATTAAAAATGTAATTAATATTGACTTTCTTTTTTCTGGGTTTTTGTCTGTGATCAATAGAAACAAAAATAATTTCGGGAACAATTACCTATATACTTTCAACGAACTACAATTTTTCTTAATGCAAGTTATGCGTATTTAGTTTTTATCAAATCTACGTAAAAGGTTGCAGGTTCATAATTGAATATTTTCATCAACCTTTCTTAGTATAAAATATACGTATTTCATTTTTATCAAATCTGCGTTGAAGGTTGCAAGTTCATACCTGAAAATCATTGAGGCTGGTCAGTTCTATTATTAATCAATGACATACCATTCGATTTAGTGGTTCTGAAATATGGATATGCTCTTTTATCGCATTCTTGTACTTTAGTCTCCATGGTATCCTTTTATGGTTCTAAAATCAATAGTGCTTGAGGTATTAGTAAACACCGAAAAGCTGTAATTTTATAGCATGAGCATGCAATTTTCATCGCAGAACAAAATGTTCTTGACCATTCAATTTTAAGAAAAAGCTTCGAGCCACACAAAAAAATTATGAACGAAAACAAACTACCACGACCAAAAATCAGCTACTGCTTAAAAGTGCCCGACGCTGAGTCAACGCTGTATCCTCATATGCGTTGTATTCTGATGGATATTAACTTTAATAGTAACTTTAAAAAAAATATGTTTTAGTAATGTTACTGCTGCATTTAAAGCGTCAGTAGATGCTTTATTCAAATTACTATTTAGCATAGTCATAAAAAAACAACTTTTCTATTACTGACAAATGAAAACTTTATTTAATCCAGCTTATTAGAATCTTTTCTTGAGATTTATAATCTACAAAACAAATTCTTTCAGCTGGGGAACCATAAATGGTCAAACTTCTTTCGGCGGAATCCCGACTTTGCAAATAATAAAGTATATAAAAACAATGTAAATAAGGTATATAAAAACAATGTAAATAAAGTATGTAAAAAGAATGAAAATAAAGTATATAAAAGCAATTCAGATAAAGTATGTAAAAAGAATGTAAAACAAGGGGGTAAAAACAATGTAAATAAAGTGTATCAAAATAAGGGCAAACCTATTAACAAATAAAAGACTCGAAATATTTAATAAAAAAGGAATTTTTTCATTAGAAGTCTGAAATTAGGTTTTATATCCAATAGTTGAATTCGCACTCCTGGGGCTGATTCTAATTTATTTTTAATTTGTTTTTGATGCAAATACGTAAGCTTAAAATGAAATAAATAAACCGAATTATGGTTTCCGATGAAATGAAAGCTAAAAGAACTGCTATGCACTTTTAAAATGGTTACCAGAGAAACATATCTCCTTATTAACGAATTTAGTTATTTCATTTTGATTTGAAATGCACGATGGGAAATTCTAATGTAGTTTTTCATAAATGCAAGTCCTTTTCCTAATTTATTCAAGACACTGTTATTAGAAAAATAATAGCTAAACTATTCCTATTTCTTTTTCATTGGCATTTTGCTCATTTGTCTTTTCATTTCATTTGACATTTAGTTTCATAAAAAGAACTGAAATATTAAATACATAATAAATTATTCATTCAATATAATTATAAATAGAGATTTCAAAAATAATTTCTGTCAGGTAAAAACAAGTCCTAAATTTCGGAACCCCTATTACTCTTTCACGGAGCCCTTGGGATCCGCGAAACAGCATTTGGAAACCGCTGCTCTACAGAAATATGCTTGGATGTAATGGATTAGATTCCCATCGTAACACATACATAAACACACACACACATATTATATATATATATATATATATATATATATATATATATATATATATATATATATATATATATATATATATATATATATATATATATATATATATATATATATATATATATATATATATTCAGTGTTTTCACTACAGCGCGAGAACGCGAGAATCTCGCATATTTTTGTCCTTTCTCGCAATAAAAAATGATTAACGCGAGAAGTTCGCGCACTCTAATAATCAATTTCAAAATGCACGAATTTTGGAAAAAATTTCGTCTTTTGCCTTTTTGAATAAAATCCGTTTCACTTTTCTTCCTTGATCTTTCATTATTTTGAACATCGGTCCTTGTTATCTAGCTTCCCTATTTATCAGTATTGTTCAGAACCGGTGCGAGCGAACAGCAGAACACCCCCCCCCCGAACCACCGAATCCCTTTCAGAACACATTTCTCTGCAACCACGTGTTCACCGTAGGTAAGGTTTCTTCGTGTAAGACGTTTGCATTTTTTGTGCATGAATGTAAGATGGACAAATACCTTGTTAAGGCGACATCTTCTACTCCGTAACGGACAAATGAAAATGAAACAAATGTCGATAGAAACGGTCAAAACGAAACAAATACGGATATTTTTCAGCCAAATAAATATAATAGCCGATGAAAAAGTAGATATAGGACATTTTCCATATGATGATGCAGCAAAAATATTCAATTAGAAGATGTGAAAAATGTATCATAATTAAAGAAATAATTTTTTTCCAAGTCTATTCGTGTTTCTTTAATTTTTAGAAATCTCACTTAACTTTTTGAAATCTCACCCTGTTTTTGAGAAAGGGTGAGAAATTCTCACCCATTTTTTTTCTGCAATGAATATACTGTATATATATATATATATATATATATATATATATATATATACGCATACGCATACACACACCATGTATTTCGTACTAACTGTTCTAAGATTTTTTTGATCATACAAATTTGCAAATGTGTCTTATGAATACATATAGAACAATAAGTGGTTGACAATATTTTTTGAGTCTTTCTGTTCTGGAACAGCTAGTGAAAGCAATATAGCAAATTTTATTCCAGATAGTTTTTACACAAAAGAGAATTATTATTCTATTCGAGATAAAGTTTAAGAAGATAATGCTTTCTTGAAGATTAAGAAGATTATGCTTTCTTCAGATTTTGTATATTTTGGCAGTAAAATATATCCTTAGAACCAACCACTAAAATAAATCCCTCCTCATAAAAAGTTTTTCCTGTCATCATACTCTAAATATCTGAAAATGTAACATTTTGTTTAATGTTAAACTAAGTGAAGAAAATAGTTCATTATGAAGAAAAACACGTACGTGACTCTTCTTCTTTATCCTATTAAAATAAGCCAGAAGAATAATAAAGAAATATTTAATGCTTTCACTACTTTTCCAACAAAAACATTTCCTGTTTTAATCTAAGAAAAGGAGAGTCTTGAAAAATGCAGCTCACATAAGATATTGTAAATGCTACGAAATAAAGAAGGGAAAAGACATCGAAAATAAACAATTATTTTGAAAAATGGATAAAATGTGTCACAATATTTTATCGTTTCTTTACGACGTGACTGGAATAAAATGATTTCAAAGTTGTAAAAATTGTTAAATGAGTTTTAGAAGGGAATTCATCTTCTCCAATAAATTTTAAAATATTTCGTGTAAGTATTTTTCTCATGTTTAAAACATATAAAGTTGTAAAAGAATTTAAGTTTATGATGAAAAAAATTGATTTCTCAAAAGGAGATAGAGAGCAGTCTACAGCTTGAGGTAATTTAAATGGTGCATTAGTAAACATAAATAAGAGTTACAGAGATATGAATTTAACAATTATATTATCCAAACCTTAAGGTATTCAAAATGAAATTTCTTCTCCAGACAATTGCTTTTTCTTTTTTAATTTAATCATTTGCAGAAAACTTCAGTCGTGCGCATGGACTACTGCAAGATTTTTATTCCATTTTTGATGAAATTTTATAAAAGGCTCTGAGTATTAAATTTTAAAAAACTAAAATTTACTGAGAATGTGAGAAGTTCTTTTGATTCCGTTTTCAAAACATGTTTCCTTGCTATGTTTATATAACGTCTGATTGATTTGATTTTCTAACCGTCGTTGAACAGCCAACCCAATTTTGGGGTTTACGACTACCAATGTTCAATTCCGTAGCCTTGTAGTTTTGAACCCAATCCAGAAGACAAAATAACTCCTGGATCAAGTATTGGGAGAAATTTACTTCTGATTGATCTGAACCGTTACTTAACTGAATCTTGTAGCAAATTGATTTTGTCTTTACACACAGAAAAACAAAGTCTGATTACTACCATACTGTATGGCAATGACATTTCTAGCGAAATAAAAATATAATCCTGGTTATTGAAATTAAAATATACAGTATTTAAATCATGCATTTGTTAGTTTTTCCGTTCATATAGCAATGGTTTACCAGAAATTCCGGTTTTCGAAATTATAGGTATTACCCCATAATTAGTAAAGTATACAACACTTAAAAGTACATTTAACCACATAAAGGGTTTTTATTCCACGCCTAAGGTATCTTAATAAAATTACCAAATTATTTTACACTTACCAAATTTTAGCACATATTACCAAATCATATTTAATTTTATCAAAATCATTACCTTTCTCTATAACTTGAAAGTATGCATATTTAGAAACATTTTCATAAAAAAAATCAATTGAAATGCAAAAGATGCCACATATTTTTCGTTGAAGTTCCTAACGTAGTGTGATAATTAAATAACATTGTCTACGTATAACACATTAGCAAACATTCAAAAATTCCAAAGAACGTTAGGAAAGTTTTATAAAAATGCTTACTAAGTATGCATTCAACTAATGTAGGAATATTAAAAAGCTCTCACTGTTACAGTTACAGAATTTACTGTTACTCACTGTTACTTATCATTTTTTATATGGATCAAATCAGCTATGTAAAATTCGTAGAACTGAGCTAAAATGAAATTTTATTTTATAAATATTATAAATATTTAAAGTGTCAGAGATTGAGCTCTGCTTAACATGCTCTGGTAGCAACGGGTAAGAAGAAAATAGGACAGCGTTTTGTATGCTGAATATTACTATCTTCATCTCAGTCTAGCTTCGCCACTATTCGAACTAAAATATACCATTCTAACTCCTATTTGCCCTTTTTAGGATTTTTAAAAATTTTGAAATTCAGTTACTACAAGCAAGTGAAAATATTAACTCTTTCTTTCAAGCACATACCATATAATTTTTTAAATACAAAATGCTATTCTATTCTCTCAAACTTTACGCTTCCCAGAAGGTCATAATGACCAAGTTGCTCTGTAGATGGAATTAAATACAGTTCTATCAAAATAGAAAAAAAAGATGATGAATTAAAAAATGCTAAATAGACTAGAATCTAAGAAACTATTTTTTAAAAAAAATCAAATAAAAGGAAGAAATTTAATTTTGAGTGTAACACCTTAACTTAAGATTAGATAGAATAAAAAAAATTATTTTAGCTTTTTTATGGATGGCATTAAAAATTATTCTCTTTATTTCCTTTTAATGATCCTTTACACACGGATTTTATTTACATATTAATTAATACATATATATTATAAAACATTTAATTTATAACTTATTGTGCATTATTACTAACATTAAAAACACAAAAAAACTTGTACGCTAGATAAACAATATATGTTTCTGGTAGAATTATATAAAGAAGTATTAAAAATCCCTTTGTCATCTAAATGCGAAAAATTCATTTTTTACAGGAAAGAAATATTAAAAATAAAAGCACTGTGAAGAAAAATTTTGAATTGAAAGAAATCAAAAAACAGATGATAAATGCAATCTTGAAAAATATATATGAAACTTATTTGAAAGATGACTTCACTTCCAAACATTTATTAATATTATAATGTCTAGTTTGAAAAAATTCTAGCACGTTATCGAAACTCTTCATAGCAGAAAACGAGTAACCAGTAGGTAAAAAATCTGTTTCTGTTACATTTTCATTAGCGAATAATAAAATTCCCTTCTCTTTTCAAAATAAAAACTCATATTTTTCAAGGTAAAAAACAAAAGTACGAAAGTGGTGGGGATAAAAATGTTGTATTGCACGAAACTGGAAAACAAAAGATAAATATATGTCTGAAAAATATTTTTAAAAAAAAACACATTTTGAAAAATAAAAGAACTTCAATATCACTCGTAAGGCGTAAATCCAAGACGGAGCCTTAGATAGCATGAAAAAATAGTTTCGATCAAAACTGTAAAGTGCAACAACTCAAAATAGCAAACATATAGATAAAATTGTTCTTTTCTTAGAGAAAGCATTCGAATAAATAGACTTAACTATAAAGGAGTTTTGCTGAGCGACAAATATTTCGCATTTATTCATTCATTGTATCGATCACGTGTACAGTATATTTATTGATTCGCGATATTTGATTAGATTTTAGTAATAAATATTCACAAGTGCATGTGCAAGATTTCAAATAAAACGACACAAAATAAATGTAGAAGTATAGCTGCACTCACTAAATATAGATTTTCTCGTGAGAGATCACTTTTCTATAGCTTTCGTTTTTGAAATGCAATAGGTTTTATTTGTATTTAAAAGCACAAGCAACGAACGTGTGCATTTTTGAATACTTTTGTGGTTTGCTATTTTAAGTGGTTACTTTTTTTTTTGCAAAATAAGTTAGATTAACGAGAAAGATTGTTTGTCAATCAATGCTCTACAATGTTGCCAAATACAAAATTTTACAAATTTTCAATGAATACAGAAGAGGGCGACCAAAGTAAAAGTTGCCCATAAAACATTTATAATTTTAACAACTTAGAAATTTCAATTACATATTTTCCTCGCAACTTTTATTTCGATCACCCTCTGAAATGCAAGCAATCAAAACTTCTTTTTCCTAATGGCTACCCAGATATTTTTATTTTATTTTATAACCATCGTTGACAAATACCGCACACCCTCGGTCTCCTTGCAGCCTGATCAAAATGGTCACCCACCCGCGCACTGACCGCAGCCAGCGATTCCGGACATCGGTGATCTGCTGGGAACTGTGTCTTAACAATCAGTCTATTACGGGACAGGGTTGGATGAAATGTAAAATCAATTACTTATGTTATGCTAACATGACAAGGTCACATGGGGTAAGCTGGACAAATTGGGATCATATAAGGATCCATTTAAAAAAATATTTGATGAATGAATGTTTTTTATCATTATTCCAGACTAGACATTTAAACAATCATCCCAAACGCTATAATGTATACAAATTCTTGCATTCAAATTTATCAAATAATCTTTAAATAACTACAAAAAGTTTATTTTCTAAGCAAATTTTAATTTAATTTTAAATTAAGAATGTAATTCAAAATTAATCCAGAATAAAACTGAAACAAAGTACATTTTTCAATGGATCTAGAAAATGTTTGGTGCTTGATATAAATAATTACTTTACTTCGTTACAGATATCGTGTTTTTAGTAAAATATGAAACGTTTTCAAAAATTTTAATTTAACAAACGGTATAGAATTTGAAAACTAAATGAAAACAAATTTTTAAAACTAATTTAAAACTAAGATTGAAAACTTATTTAATGAAGGGAATATTAATGGAAGAGTAATTTTTGAGTTAAAAAGCTGCAAGTTTTGTTTAAATATTAGAGAAAATGATAAATGCTTTTAAATGCCAGAACAGTTAACATTAAAAAATTTATTGCTTCATAATAATTGATTTCCTGTAAATACCATACTAATTACTATAATTAAATATTAGACTAAAGAATTTTATATATATATTTAAATACATACCATTTTTTTCAAATATTCCTAGCTAATATAAGCATTTGTCTATTATTAATAAAACATTTAGGTTTTTTTTTATTGTGGCTCCTTCTCCCAACCCCCCGTTAAAATTTCATAAAAACATGCTATAAAAAGTGTAAACAGATTGCCTTTTAACCTTTTCCTTCTAGCTCACATCAAAATGATGGGGTGAAGTTTTGCCCTCTATTTCTCGTACCCATGGTATTTTCGGGCTGATGTGTTAAAAAGTAACGCGTCCAAAAGATTAAAACAATTTATTTCCTATTCCCGTAATCATGTTTATTTCTTAATCTATAGGCCAGATAACAGTAGCAGAATATTTGTCATGTGTTTAGAGATAATTTATTTTAAACTAGATGCCAGCACTTACCAAACATGCAAGCTAAAAAATAACAAAAAACTTAAAATTGAGTATGTATATTGTATATATACTTAGTTTCATATAATTTTCTAGAATATAAAATTTGCACTTTCATGATTGCTTTCTTCAAACTTATGCGACCATAAAGTGGTTAAACAAAAAAAAGGGGTTCTGAATGCATGTAATGCAAATTTAAAGGTTTTACGTTTATGCAATTAGGTCAAAACTACCAGAATATGGTAAAATGTACCCTACTTCTTGCTCCATGGAAACACCAAAAGCTTGATAATATTTACCGAAGCACTTTGGTAACAATTTTGGTGAAACTTGAAAATTCTATCATGATACTTCAAAACATGGCAGAAAAAAACCATTTTTCAGTCAAATTTACTTCTTTCAGTTTTGTAATTTTTTTACATACGTGCGGTAATAAGAATGATAATTTTGGAAATCAGAACATTTCGATAAACCGCTGCTGTTGTTGTTTCTAATGCCACTTGCCAATATCAGAAAGCCTGCTTAGTGAAACCAAGCGAACTTGGGGCAGAGGGTGCTCTACTTGCTTTTAAGTGGGGCCATATATGGCCAAGAACCTGACTTCAGCCACACACACATCACAGCCCGTTTTATCACTTACTATACAGGGAGTTTTCGGTCGGTGGAAATCGAATACACGACCACTTGGACATGAGCCCAATACCTTACCAACCGGGCTCGGTAAACCGCTTCAGTATAAACGAAGAAATTACTAAATAAATGGTTTGAATAGTGTATATTTTGGTTCCATATAGAATTATGTTTTTTTTACCAGAAATGTCATTAACATACCTGTAATTTTACCAGACTTTTTTTTCTCCCTCTGTCCCTGTTTTTTAGCTTAAATACCTAGACCGATATTTTTCTGAAATTTCCCTGTTACGCACTGATTTTCCATTTAATAACAGAGAATTATTTGAAGAGAATAATGAAGAATTAATGAAGAGAATTAATGAAGGAAAGTCACCAGCTGAATATTTAGAAAAAACTAAGACTAATGTCTGGAGGGAAATTTTCAAAATAAAGACGTATTTTCCACAATTACGTATTAATGAGACATTTAAGAGGAAAAAAAATGAAAAAATATTTAATGTTCAAATCAAGAACTAGTTTATTTCTATAAATTAAATTTCTTTTCTTAAGGAAGTAAATAAGTCAAATAAATCTGAACCACAAAACGAGACGAATCACACAGAACAGAATAATCCTATTTCGAGTAATAATTAAAATACGCGACATACATTTTAAAATGCAATATTGTAATCCTTAGTGCTCGATGGAACTCTAATATTGAAATACAATTCATCATTAGCAGATGAAAGCTTGCAATGCTTTACATTAATTTTTATATGCTATGAAAATTGCAACGTTATTTTAAGAATGAAACAGATATGAGATTTTTTGCATGATGATATTAGCCGTTCTTAGTTGCAATTTTTTAAAGGTAAATCCTTGAATAATAGGGAATTTTTTCACAGCATATTATTTTGCATCTTGTCTTATATGGAATTTATTTGAATATTATGAAAACAATTTCATAGACATAAATGAACTCATTAAAATCTTCAGAAAAAAAGTTACACGCTATAACTATTTTAACAGATGAGAAAGTAATTTACTTTTATCAGCAATCACTCAATTCCATTAACTAATAAATTATAGGGAAAATGTTACTTCCTCTTCCGTATGCATATTGTGAAAAATATACTTGAGTGCAAAAGTTAGAAAAAAAATGCATTTCCTAAATAAAATCAAAAAATAAAGAACAAACTCCAGTGAAACTAAATGCAAACATACAATTAAGAATAGCAAAAACGGTGACGGTAAAAGCTAATTTTAAAATAAGAAATTTAAAGGCATCACAAAAAGAGACCCCAAAAATGATGTTGCAAATTGGTACTTGTGGAAGCCTTAATAAAAGGTCCGACTCTCCCTGGTGGCAATGCAGGTCTCACGCAGAACTCTTATTCTATTTACAAAGTTGACAAATATTTTCAAATATTTTGAGAAAATAAATCGTAGGATTTTGGTCAGAAATGATGTGCTATAATTTCTATTCGAAGAGCTTTCAAGACATATCCAATGGGATGCAGGTCTGGAGTTGTAGCGAAAATTCTAAAATTCTAATATTTTCTGCTTTCCAACTAGCCTTTGTGTTCCCTAGCATTATCATTCATAAAAAAAATGAACTTTGGTCCAACTACATCTCAGAACAAGTTTCCATAGGCTCCCATCACTCAGCCCCATCTCCGACTATATTTTAACTATTCCTAGCAGGATTCAGCTTGTTAAGCATGGCATTGAAAAAAACTTATTTTTTAAGAAATATATTTTTTGGTACTTTATTTAGGTTTCCATTTTTAGTTCACATTTGATGTCTGAATCCTAATCATAACTCTTTGTGACTATGCTCAAGTCAGGTCATATTGCTTCTTTCCTATCTGATGGTTTGTGTACGATTTCCTTAAATCTTCAAAAAAAGACAGTGAGAAAATATAATTAATTCATGGTTCATGGGATTGGAAATATCGATGAGTAAAGATAGCGAAATTAATCCTAGAACAGAAAACTTCGCACCCTCGTTATACCCTGTTAGAATTTTCACTCTAAAGTTACGGCAAAATAACCGGCAACAGTATGTCCTTCAAATTAACCGTAAAGTGTACAGTATAGAAAATTGTTTACCTTTACCGTTTTGAAACCGTTTACAACTAGTATTGTTAAAAAGCCATGAGTAAAAAAGAACTATGCGTTTTTTGACCAATTACAGCTAGCATGGTTTCAAAACAGTAAAAAAAAATTTAACTTTACATTGTTGCTAGGTAGTGGTTGAGTTGAGTTTTACAAATGAACCATTGAATGTTGTTTAATTAGTTTATTTGCTTGTTTCACTTATCGTATGAGATGGGAAATACTAAGCTTTTCTGAAATACTACTGATGGGAAATACTAAATACTGCTTCTGTGTAAGTAGATTTATGGTGCTGCCATCTATGCGCGAATGAGAGTATCGTACTCTAAAAGCCCAGGGACGCTGAAAAATCTTTATGTGTTAAAGGGGATTCATGAAATATTGTAGTGTCAACACTGGGACTCGAATCCCCGTTTTCTCGGTCATAAGATTGACAGATTAGCCCTTTCGGCTATAATATGTACCCATCTGCAAGGACACTAAAGTCGCAAAATTAGATGGGTACAGTTGGTGCGATAAAATTCTGGTTGCTTAACCGTATTAGGTGAAAGTAGTTAATAAACGGTTTTTCTCACAGTTAACAGTTTGAATACCATCATATTTATGGTTATTTGACTGTTGGTAAAATGAAAATTAAATAAATTGTTATTTAATCATTTTTTCTGATAAAATTCTAATAGTATACTAGTAAGCTGCTCAGACTTCTGAAGAAAACGAATCTGAAGAAAATCGAATCTGAAGATTCTGAAGAAAACGTTTGTGCTTAAACCTACTTCTTTCATGAAGTTCATCATATTCATTAATATTTCACTAATATATATGATTCATTAATATTTAGTTGCTTACAAGAAAATGTGCTTTAGTTTAGTTTTATTTTCAAGCTAAAGTATTTTATGATGTAAATTAGCCAACACTTTTATTTTTATTGCTTTCACACGCTTTCCTATAAAATGTAGCTGATGCGCGAACCAGTTCCCTTTTTCAGTAGTTTAAGCAGCCTACAGAAGCTGGGATTTCTTGGTAGTTACTGTTGGTTCCGTTAAAAGTTAGGTAATTCTCTAAATGGGAACAATAATGTTACTTACAGCCAATGTTAATCCTCGCTTGATATTTATTTTATATGCACTAAATAAACACTACTCATGCAAAATACCTTTCGATTTTAAAAGAAGTATATTAAAACTAAGCAATTTTGGTGTATAGTCGCCACCATTTTTGATGTTGGAATAAGTTATAAATATTTTTTTAGAACAGAAATGCAGTTATCTGGAAAAAAATTATGTAAAATTAAGGAAGTAATGATTCTTTCAAAGAATTAGTGTAAATATATTACTAAAAATGTGCTTGTTTTAAAACTAAACATTTTTTGCAACGAAATCGAAAATTTATTTGAATGTGCATAAAAACAAGGGTTTTCAATAAACCAACAAAAATGAATAAATAAATAAAATTATATCAGAGAAAAATTAAATAAGAAATGAGACTACATGCACTGTAAAAATATTTACGTCAACATCAAATATGTAGCAACTATACACCAAAACTTTTTTTTTACCATGTAATCGTTTTTTTACCATGTAAACTTTTTTCACTGAATTTTTCCACATCAGATTATCATCAGCAATAAACTTATTTGGAAAAATATCTTATTTGAATCTTTTAATTGGACCATACGCTATTTCATATTTAAGATAATAGCATTTTGTTGCAAAAATATTTCATAAAAATATAAGAACATACTTAAAAATATTTTCAAAAAATATTTTAAGTATAAATGAGTTTAAAATTTTTATTTTACTCCGTTTTCTGGCACAGTTTTGCACGATACATTTTGAGCATGCGTCAAAACACTAAATTGCTTTTTCAAAAAATTCTCTCACTCGGTAAATAGAGAAAAAGCTTATTTCTGCCATTTGATAGGGATTATTATCAAACAACAGTCCTATTTATCCGTTATACTCTTATTTTCCTTTGCAAACATCCAGATATTATTTTAAAGAATTTTTTTTCGGATTACTTAACAGCATGAAGGTTCAAAATTGACGCTTTTGATTAGAAAAATAATTTAATAATGATTGAAAAATAGTTTGAGGTATTTATAGAAAAATTTGGCAATAATTCATGTGTACTAGACAAGTTCGTCACTAGACAAGATTGTTAATTTGTTCTAAAATTTTTACTGTTAAATTAATTTAAGCTCAACAATTGCCATAGCTTAACTGTCCAATCACTGGACAATATTATAAATTTGTTCTAAAATGTTTACTGTTAAATAAATTTAAACATAGCTATTTTCATAGCTTAAGTGTCCCATCACTAGACAATATTATAAATTTGTTCTAAAATTTTTACTGTCAAATAAATTTAAACTTAGCTTAAAGTTTAGATTTTTGTTATGCTCTTGCCTTTTTAGAACTGCCCTCTTAATATAATCTAAAATTATTTTAACAACATTATATTTTAAAAGAACACTGGTACAATACCAACAAAGGAGAGTAGAAATATTACAATTAATATGTATTACTATAGAAAATTAATCTCATTGAAGAACTCGACGCATTTGTCTAAAGTTTATAAATAGTCCATAACTTTAAACAAACTGTTCTTTATTTTTATTTTCTCGTTGTGTTAGAAAAGCCTAATTTAGATTCAAATAAAAACTCAAAACTAGATTTATAACAATGGGATTATTTGAGAAATATTTTTATTGAACTGGACACTAAAGGATTATATCGAGTCAAATAACGCCTCTTGAGAACGTTAATTGAATCTAAGAAGAAATTTTCAGTTTCAGGACTTGAGGGGATAACTACTAGAAATAGGATTATATTTAGAAAATTTGGGCTAACACCAAAGAAACTACCATTTAAGGTTTTTTAAAGCGAATAATCTCAGTTTTAGGACACTCATACCATTAAGCCTCTCTTCAACAATGGCATTATTAAGTTTCTTTTAGAACAAGTTTAAGTGCACATATTCTTTTTTGATTGAGTTTATTCCGTCGAGAGTGTCTTCAAATCTTAGGTTATATAGTTTTATGGCACTTAACTGCAATACAGTTCAATAGAAAGAAAAACTTTGGCCATATAGAACTATTGTTACGTTTTATTTCATGTATGCGCGATATCATTTGAGGGGAATGAGAAAAAATAGTATCAAAATTTGTAGTTTCAAATGTACTTTTGGTTTTACAATTGGGAATAGAAATATATTTCTTAAAACTTTTTAGTACTGTGGCTTAGTAACACGTGTTAGGTTCTGCGTACAATAAAGTATGCCACTATTTAAATAATTAAAGTACTGGTTGAATATTGTCTAAAATTAATTTATTTTTAAAATTTTTGGGTCGAGTTTTAATGACATGTGTTAGATTTTATTGCAGGTAAAGTATACCATTATATTTAACCGCACAGTTAGAAATTTTTCAGAAAAAATAGTAAAATTATCAAATTTTTTAATTGTTACTTAACTATATTCAATAAAAATAGTAAAAAAGAACATGAAAAAGATGGTGTTCAAACTGTGAGAAAAATGGCTAATTGACTTTTTTTACCTAATACTGTTAAACAAACAGAATTTTATGCTCACCAACTAGGTCCACCCTATGAAACCACTTAGTTCCTTGCATCTAGATGCATATTACAGCTAAGAAGATTATCGATCTCATGACCAGTTGAACGAAGGTTCGCTATCAGCTTCAACACCACAATATTTCTTCCATTCCTTCACCACATAATGAGTTTAAAGCTTCCTGCGCTCCCTAGTTGGTGACCCCGAATTATTAGATTACGATTCACTCATTATACGCAATGATGGCAGCACCACAGAGCTGCTTAATACAAAAATTTTAGTCCTTCCATCTCTTCCAATAGATGATAAAACCAGATAAACTAATTAAGCCACGTCCCACGGTTTATTTGACAGAACATAACTCAACCCACTGTTCATTATCTAACGAAAAGCTTAACTGCAAAATCCAGTACCTAAAGAAAAGTTTACCTCCAATGTCCAGTTAAATTTCATTTCTTCAGTTTTGAAACCATACTAGTTGTAAAAAGTTAAAAAGTCGTATTGTTTTGCATTCATGGATTTTTAACCATACCAGTTGTAAACGATTTTAAAAACCGTAAAGGTAAAATTGTGTTTCTAACAGCAAACTTTACGGTTCATCGGATAGACAGACTGCTGACGTTATTTTACAGTAATTTCAGAATCAAAAATCTTACAGTGCGATTCAGCGCTGTACTTTGTTTTAAGAAAATGAAAAGTGCTCATTTTCTAAAAAAAAAAAACTAATATATTTAAGCACAGCCTATTCTTCGTCTCATACTGTGACCAATACATGAGCCTTCGTGACGCTTTCGCTCAGGTTTAAGGGTAGAGAAATGTCTGAGCATAAGTGCTATTGTACCATAATATGTAACCGGATCAGGTTCATTTATAACAGTGAATCAGCTTAGTGATTGGAGTACTTGTTATTAATTTATGAAATACAATTTCTCACGGAAATTACCAGCATGTATCTATACAGTATATTCTCTCTATATAAGAGCTTAAAAGTCATCATCCTTCGAGTAATTGATGACAAAATAAAGTTTAAACGTGACAACATTTGACGTACCATGCATTGTAAATTACGTGCTACGCCCCCTCTCTCCCCCCCCCCCAAAAAAATGCTTTTATTATCTATAGCTCTAAATAGTGTGTGGCGTTGCGGTCTGAAATGCAAAGTTCGAACTGCGAATCTCTAACGTTGGACTACGTCGCTTGCAGCCGATAATTGACGTAAACCTCATACCTGAATGGAGATATGCGTGAAGGGCGAAATCAGGCGAAAACGAGCGAAGGGCGAAAATACGCACAGTATGTTTTGGATATAACTTGGCCGCCTCCCCACAGCTTGCTCTCTCTCCCAGTCGGTTTTAGCTAGCAGTCTGGCATGTTCTCGCCGGTTACCTTTTCGCAGTTTTTTTCTATGCTGCTTCAATGTTAAAGTGGTTAAGTTTTATATATGTTAGAATGTTTTAGTTAAATTTACAAGTTTCCTGAATGTTAATAAAGATAGTTATGTATTTAAACTTAGTGTTATTTATGAAGAAACCTATTATCCGTTCTCGGAAACATTTTCATGTGGAAGGCTTTTCTAGAGTTAGATTTCTTTTTAGAGTTTAAGTGGGTACTCTAACAAAGATACCAAACAACCCACAGGTGTTCGCCAGAATATATGCGGATTAACACTTATAAAAGTTACAAAGGGACTTGCTTAATGTATGACTTATTTGAAATTACACTTTAAAAATTATAACTAAAACTTGAGTCATTTTTGAGGTTTTCTTTATTTATTCATTAAGTCGAATATGATATACTTGATAATAATGAATTTTATTAATGGCTGAATTAATTTATTATATAAAATTATGTTGAAAATTTTTTTTAAATGTTTTCTAGTAATTTTAGACAGTTTTCTAAGCAGTTTTATGGTACAAATTTATCAAAGGGTTATTATTATTCGATTTTATCTAATATAACTATCTTAAATATTGCAATGTGTCCTTTGACGAACTTGGGGAAATAATTTAGTCATTTTAAATCATTAAGTAGCAATGAGTAGTTTGAGTGACAAAAAATATTCTTTGAAATAAGAAAAATTGAAGACCTTATTCGGTTACTTTAAACAAAGAAAATTACATTAAAATCTATTTTAAGCTTTTTTCAAAAGTTGCCAACATTAAAAAAAAATTCACGTTTTTACTCATACAATTATCTTCAAAGGCACAAAACAAGATGGAGGCAACCGAGTCCCTTCATGAGATATTAATTAATTGTGTTGCAATCCTCAGAACAACAAAGTACTAATTTATTCATCTTAATTATTAAGAAAAAAGCGAGAAAACTAATACAAAACCGTATTATTTAATTAGAAAACATTTGTCAACAGAAATAATTAAGGGATTGGAAATATAACAAAGGATTTGATAATTATGTCTGCAGTTTAGCTACACGAAATATTTCTGGTTTATTATTTGAGATGTAATTTATTTCCTTTATCTTTATAAAATTAAAATTACATAGACAACATTTAAATTACTTATAATCAACAAAAGTTTCTGTAAAACGCTTTTAACGTTATAATGAACAATATATAAGACATTTTGTAAAATATATCGAAATTCTGACAAAACTGCAAATTTTTGCTATTAATTTATAAAGTGCTGTTACACTAAAACTGAGTAAATTTTTAATTTAAAACTTGAGATTTTGAATGCCATTTTTGTCAAAATTCTTTTTAAAGAATGAATCTTAGATAAATTACTCAAGTCAAGTAAATGCAAGTTAAGAGACGTGAAGTAGTTCTCTGTCAGACTCTTTAAACGCAAGTTTGTTTGTTTTTTGTATTAAATTTATTGTCTATTTTGATTTTGTTATGGTCACAAATATCTCCTTTCAGTGCATCTTTTATAACAGTAAAATGATTTATCAAAATACCATATCTGAGGAGTTAAAAAAGAAATTCTCTCGTAGAAAATCCCGTAGAAAATCTCGTTGAAAAAAAATTCTTGGAAAGGCAAATTATCTCTAGTCTTAAAATGGCAACTGGTCATGACTGTCTCCCGAAACACTTGCACATCTTCCGCATAGTTTCAAGTCATATCTACGGTTTCTGAATAAATATCTGAGACTTGTCATAGATAGTGACACTCATCCTTTGCTGACCTTTAACTAAACGTTCTTTTGCGAACAGCTACTGGGACGCTAGGGGCGTTTTGTATTCATAGACTATCGCTTAAGCTGTTTCTCTCTTGTTCTCTATTTTTTTTTCTCCAATTGCGCTCTCTATATAGTTCTTTGAATTTTCACTGCTGTAGTTGTCCTTTAATCCTGCCAAAGGAAATAAAAAAACATTGATTATTCTCTCCAATAGTATACAAAAATGAATTTGGAATAAATTACACACGATCTTCATTTTTATGTAATTATTTACACTGTGGCGAGCATAAGCATCTCTTTTCAGTATATTTTTATAACTTCATTCAGCTTTTTCAGTTTACACACTATAAAAAATTGTGTAAATCTTTTAAAATGTGTCAATAGGCCTGTTTTGAAAACATAAAAATTTTTTGAAAGACATTTTTTTTTATTTGAACTAAATTAAAATAACAATATATTAATCGGAGATTTTTGGGTTGGGAAAATGTAACTTAAATAAACTGGCAACAGCAAGTCAGATAAATAACAGAGCGCTTATAAAATTGTGAACTGCATTTTGAGAAGCTCAAATAGCAAATAAATTTTTGAGGAAGCATGAGGCTCAGAGGTAGCGTGTAAATAGAAAGTGAATTAAATTCAACTCACGTGACTGCAATTAGCTTGTTAAACTGAAATTAAATTCACTAAATTAAATTAAATTTATCGAACACTAAAGTTATAATATCAAAAAATTTAAATTTATTATTTAGAAAATGCATTTTAAGAAAGGATGAAGGAAAAATAAGAAATTGTCTAACATTTATAATAATGTGAGGTATAAATTTAATTCCTATATTTTTTTAAAAAAGAAAAACAGAACTATAGCTTTCAAATTATTCCTTAATTCTAAAGTAATGTGCTTTTGAGAAATTTATAAGCTGACAAAAGTATCAAATTTCAAACGAAAAGTTCGTTTGAAAATATCCATAACTAAGAAAGAACCATTCAATTTCTATAAGTGGAAAAAAACTATAACAATTGCTCTCATCAAATTCACTTAAAACAATTGCGTAAGTCATTTAATTTTAGGTTAATGAAATTTGAGCCACTTCAAAACTTTATATTTATGCTTTTTTATTTATTTATGAAAAGAAAAAAAAAGAAATTGTAATGAATGGGGAAATCCTTTCAAAAATATTTTGAAAAAGTTTTTGTTTACTCTTGAAATGATTAGATCAAATTCTTAGTTTTTTATGTTCATAAAACATTCAATTTTTTAAAAAAAGGCGTTCTAATTATTTTTTATACTTGACTATTTTTATTTCAGACTAGTTTTATTTCATACTTTTTTCACTAATTAAATTCAAGTAGCTTTCTACGAACAGCTATAGAAGTAATTTAATAGAATTAATATCTTATTTCAGCACTTATGCTTATTAACAATTACGATTTTAAAGAAAATAATATTTCTTATAGAAATTAAATTTATAGATAATTTATTTCTCAAAATTAGCAAATATCAAATAAGACATAAATTATCTTATGACACAAATTATTGATCAAAAAGGGAGTAGAACATTTGTGTTCAAACAAAATGGATATTTTCTCCTATTAACTACCCCTCCAGTTGAAAAAAATTTAATCAAACTATTCCTGATCAGTATAAAAATTTATAATGCCAAATTTAATTTTAGTTAGCTTTCCAAATAAATGCTAAGAATAAAGTAATCAAATTAACAATCGTATTTTTTTTTAAATGGACATGTCTCCATATTGAGAATATCAGTACCTAATGGATTAAACTGAAAAACATGTAAACACTTCAATGTTCCCAACATAGTTAATTGTTATGAATAGAGTATGCGCCTTGCATTGAAATTTCTTTTTTAGCCTTTGTCTGTGTTATGTTTAACACGATTCGGTGTATTGTGTTATGTATTCCTTCGAAATATATTTTTAAAATCCTCACCAAAAATTTAGTAAAAACTATGTACAGATTAGAGAACTCAAAATAAAATTTGAGCTAGGAAAAGCAAAGAAGCTATTGAATTCCAACAATTCTTGACTGAGGAAAGAGAGAATAAAAATGTCAAATCCTGATTAATTACCGGAGGATACAACGAAGGCAATTATTAAAAAGCCTCTAAGTTTAATTAGGACTTCAGACAGGTTTTGATGTTTTCAACTCACCTTCCTCACTAGAGAGTCGATATTTTTTAATAGAGCTGTTTTTCCTCTCTAGCTTAAATATGCATTCACACATTTTAGTTTGGCAGCTCATCAAACATTTAATAAGCATACTTTTTTGGCGTTATATTTGACAACAGTTCTAAAAATGTATTTTTGAGAGCAATTATCATTATCCGATGGCAAATAAGTCAAATATTAATGGTATTAGTAACTTACGGTTATGAGGTGGTTTTCTATAACATGAATTCAACCTTTTATCTCGTTTGAAATAACAGAGAAAATCTCTAGTCATTTTTTTGTTTTTGTTTTTTATAACTCCAAGGAAAAAAACATGCACAGCAAAGGAACATCACGAGGATTTACAATTTTTTTACAAACGATAAATCTAATTTTTTAAGGATTTATTATTAAGTACACCCTTTATTATTAAGAACACCCTTCAGACCTTGCCACCTGAACAATGCATCATTCACTATCTTTGACTTGTATAAAAATGGATAATCAATTTAGATTCAATATTATTTATTCGAAAAAAAAAATTTCTTTATTTCTTTTTAAGATTGCATACGCAAAAATAAAAGCAAAGCCATGTGTTTTTTTTAAATTTATTTTTATTAATTAAGTTATAATTGTTTTTTATTTTAAATTAAATTACAGGTTTACTCATTTAGTTCTAGTACACGGAGAAAAAATTTCTGATAAAATTATCATACTATATGATAATGACATAGAGATGGATACCAGCATGCAACTCAGCGCCTATACCCCCGGAGGGAGCATCAATCGGAAAATTACTGCGGCCAGAAAAACTGATACATCAGTGACACACCACGCCTCCAATGAGTCCCCTACAACAGGCCCACCCTAGGAACTCCAACATCGTCACCAGGACTAAGCTTAACTTCTGACCTCATATCCCTCATTTATTTATTTAAAAAAATCTGTTAATAAAACTAAAATATACGTAATTAAACCATTCATTTAATAATTTTTCCATTCATATAGTAAAGATTTACCTGAAATTCTGGTTTTAAAAATTGTAGTTCTTATTATCGCACATTTAGTCAAAAATACAAAACTGAAAATCACTGAAAAGAACAGAAATTTAATGATTCTTATTCTATGCTGTAAGGTATCCTAATAAAACTACCAAATTTTATCACATATTAAAAATCCATATTTAATTTTACCAAAATCATTACCAAAGAACTTCGGTAAAAATTATCCATCTCTTCGTTGCTCCCATAGAGTCAGAAACAAGCTAAATTTTACCATATTGTGGCAGATTTGACCTTCATTTTTCTCTCAGTGAAAAATTTAATTTTTTGACTCCAAATAATCATGGAGTAAGTGAAGACTGGAAATTGTAACTAGCTCTTTACATAACGCATGAATAGATAGTTATAATTAGATACAAATCTAATACAGAACCCATACAGACCTGGATATCATAAGAAAGTCTACACAACAATCTAAGTTTCTTAGTTTGCCTAATGTTAAGCAGATGTTCAACTCCAATAGCAGCTCGTTATCTTTTTATCACAGAAACAAAGCGTCAAATACTTTTATGCTCTATCTAGATCATAATATCATAGAATGGATGCAAATTTCAAAGGCATTCAATGACTACAACATATTTGTTAAGAACCGAACTTTACTTAAATAGTTTCTTACAACTTTACTAAGGAGAATGAAGGAATATAATGCTCTTTCATTAACACATTCAATCCTTTCATTTTCTTCTTATAAATATGTATTTTGGTTGGCACAAACAAATTTGGATATTGTGAATAATGAATATTTCTTGGGAGTTGATTTAAAATGATTTTTTTATTAAAACCTAATGACTTTTTATTTCTTGAAAATATTGTACCGTTTTTTGTATTTTGGTTTATAAAATTACATAGTGTAAATCTTAATTATTTTAATTGAGTTTGACAATTATTTTGATAATAAATTTGAGCTAAAATACTTCAAAATAATTTTACTAAAATATATTTTTGAAAAAACAGCTTCATAATTTTTAACTGAAGTAAATTTTACATCATTCATTAGCACTTTCAATATTTAACAACAATTATAAATATTTAATTTTGTAAGGAAAATGGAATACAGTGAGAGAGACATAAATAGCATTGAAATACCTAAAATGGACACTTAAAAGTAGCAATAGGGTCATACTTTTATCACTTTCATGGTCAAAAGGTAAAAAACTTAAAAAAGGAAACTTTCAAATCCATCCTATTGTTTTTTTCTTTTTTTTGTAGTTTTAAAACCAAAATTGTTATAACCAAATATACAAGATGTACTATGAAAATTAATTCCCTATTTTTTTCTGAATAAGACATGAATATAAAATCTTTTAACATGTTTTACATGAAAATAATGTTTTATCGTGTTTAACATGAAAATATTAATATTTTTACACGTTTATTTTCCTTTTAACAAAAAATATGTTAAAATGAAAATAATAACGTTTTAACATATTTTTGAAATCATGTTTTCTCACTGAACTTACTTATAATTTAACTAACAGACTTAACCTTTTAATTACATCACTAAGGCCAGTAAGGTCTAAGGTCTGCAAGGTCAGTTGCCTGTCTTCTGAGACATTACAAAATTGCAAACTCAGAAAACTAAAATTTTAGTGAAATAATTCCATTTACACGAAGACTGCATTATGAGATATCTGCATGCCAACCACGCATATCATAAAATTTTACCTTGCTTTCTTTTCTAAAAAATAGAAACTTGAACTTTTGAAAGCCAATGCACGTACTACGAATTGCATATTTATATCAGATAGTGGAAAAAAGTACTCAAAATCTATGACAATTTAAGTTTTAGTTGATATATATAGATCAGATTCTCTGTTGAGTGTAATTTCAACTACTAAAGAATCAATAAAGGATATCAGTTAATGACATTAGTTTTTGAAGGACTGCTTTTAAGAAAAAATTTTGCAAACGATGCTTTTATAATTACAGTAAAAGAAATGCAATGCAATGTACTATATTCTATATATACCTACGATGGTTTCTATTTATATTTCTGACCTAATAATGAAAAAACAAATATGTAGGATCGAAATTGGTCTTATTGTTTTTCAAAATATTCTCCATGATGATCAATACACTTTTGCATGCGTTTGAACCAATTTTCAAAGCACTTTTTCCAGTCCGATTGAGGTAACTCCAAAACATGCGTTTTGAATGCATCAACCGCTTCTTCGGGGGTCGAAAATCGTTGTCAAAGTAATTTATTTTTGATGTGTGGGAATAAGAAGAAGTCATTGGGTGCCAAATCAGGGATGTACGGCGGATGACCCATGAGTTCGATCTTCCGCTACGTCAGAAATGCCTTTGCTTAAGTCGATGTGTGAGAGCTCGCATTGTCATGATGAAGAATGATTCGCCTGTTCTTCTGCTTTTTTCGAATTTCTCCGATGACTTCTGGCAAACAAATGGTCGTGTACCATTCAGAATTGACCGTCCTGCGTTGCTCTAACGCCACTGTCGCCACATGACCGTTAATGCCGAAGAAACAGGCAATCATTTGTTTCGATGTGCTTCTTCCTCGAACAACTTTTGTTGGTTTTGCCTCGTCTTGGAAGACCCATACAGTTGATTGCTGTTTTGTTTCCGGCTCATATGCATAGATCCATGATTCGCCACCTGTGTTGATGTTATACACAGCCTTTGATGTACCTTGAACGTATTTTTCCAACATTTCCTTGCACCAATCGACACGAGCCTTTTTTTTAGCGTTTGTCAGATTATGCGGGATCCAACGCGAACAAATTTTTTGTACGCTCAAATGTTCATGCAATATTTTATTGACGCTAGTCATACTAATGTCCAGAGACGCCTCTATCTCGCGGTATGTCACATGACGATCTTGCTTTATCAGTTCACGCACAGCATCGATCTTTTCTGGCACAACAACGGATTTTGGACGACCTGCACGGGATTCGTCCTGGATCAAACATCGCCCACGATTAAATTCGTTATACCAATTTTTTACAGTGCTGCAGGATGGCGCTTTATCGCTGAATAAAGAATTAGGTTCATCGAAGCTTTCTTGTCTGGACAATCCACGTCGAAAGTTATGAAAAATAATGGCACGAAAATGTTCACGATTCAATTCCATTTTTTGAAAGAGAAGAACTTTTCAATTTACTGTCAACAACACAAATGAGGCTATAATGGTAAATCGTCTGCTGAATTTATGTTTAAAAATATCAAACTTTCGATTAAAATCGTCTGCGGTCGCCTAGCAACACTTACTGTTGCCAAGGCCAGAAATATAAGTAGCAACCCTTGCAAAATCTTTTTATTTTCCACCTTAGAATTTTTTTTAATTAAAAATATGAAAAATATAACTTAGTACCTTTAGCGTTTCTGAAAATCGGTTTATTTTACACTAAGCTTATGGTGTGTAGTAAACAATTTTAAAGTTTTGTGTGGATTTAGAGCGAATAACAAGTAAAGACATCAGGAAAATAATGGAACGCTACGCTACATTATAGAAATATTGTAAAATGAATGAAGCTACCCAGGTTTCCATTCCGGCAGTAACTGGTAGTCTTAAACTACTCCCGGCTGCGATTTTCCAATTCGGTGACTTTTGACCACCCGCTCTTCTGTTTGGCATTTTTGAAAATAAAAGTAATAAATAAAGAAAAGAAAATTTTGATACTTATGTTTTACAGCTTACGTAACAAATAATTTTTAGTGAAATAAAAGCTTTCATTATAATTACAATCAACTACAACCAAGAGGAAAATCTCCAAAAATCAGAGTGGGTCGTTAAAATCCTCTGGATTATAAATTTGCCACCTCGCTATTTCAGGCTACTCTGTTTAAGTAACATTTTCCTATAGGTTTACATATATTTATGCTCACGGCCTAGCCATGTGAGGTTTTCGAATTTTTTCCACTCTACCTGTAACGCTTGTGCGGCTTAGTCTTAGGTTTCCCATGAAAGCAAATTTTGTCCGAATGCTTGGTTCAGGTGTTCCCTTGTCTTCTAAGTAACACTCAAAATCATAGAGTTACGCATTAAAACCACATTTTATTAAAATAGAAATCAGATCAATATATTCTGTGGATTGTATAGGATAAAATTTAAAACAAAGTTTTCGTGAAAGCGTAATTGAATATTTAAAAAATTTTAATGAATTACATTGCTATAAATCTCGCTCAAATTATGAAGCGCTTTAATTCAATAATGAAAAAAAAAAAATTTTCAATAATGAAAAAAAATTTTTTTTTCAATCTTACGAAGCTATAATATAAATATCATAAATATCTTTTAAAAATCATAAGGGATCAATTTATTTAGTCATTATTTTACATGAAACTATAGTAGCATTATTTTTTACAATTTAACTAAAGATTTCTAAGAATTCCTGTAATTTTCTAATTTCTGATACATCTCCTTCATGGAAACTACAGGAGTCAAATCTTTTAAAATACATATTCTACTATTATTTTCCTATAAAATTTTATTGAACTTACTATTTTCGAATAGTGCGGAAAGTTACAGAATTCGTAAATATAAGGTTGATTCTTTGGAGACGTGACAATTCGGAAAAAAAAAAATTTCTTCAAATTTAGTCTTCAAAGCAATCTAATTTTTTTTGTATATTTATTTAGTTACATTTATTAATATCATACAGACAGCAGTGTAGTTTATTGACATTTGCTCAAGAAAAAAAAATAAAATAGAAATTCACCGAATTTTGAATGCTAGGAAAATGACTAGAAGGCCAGGAAAATGACATGTTAGCTTAGAAGTTAAGAGAACAGTCATTTTAAGCTAATAGTAAGTATCTCAACATAAGAAATTCAAAAAAGACAAAGTTGAGAAGTTAATTTAAACTTTTTATGTAAATAAATTCCAAAAATAATTATTGTGAACAATTTTAACAAATTAGTTAAGTATAATGAAAGTGAGAGAGTAACACAATGAGATAGTTCTTAATTTTACTACACTTGAATTTGCAAAGAAACAGTTAAAACAAAGAAAACAAAAAAAAATTTGTAAAATTTCATTAATCTTGAAGCTTTCAGAGGAAGCAAAATGCCTAGAAGATATTGGGAAGGAGTAGATGATATTGGGAAGGAGTTTTGAATTTGTGATCTTCTAAGAAATTTTGACACAGTCTTTTTTTCCCGGACCACTTAAAGTGATTACCAGTCTGTTTGCCTGGACGAAAAATAAAGTTGAATGAAATGAAATGATAATCTTAGGAATTGTTTAATTAATTTTATAAAAATTTACATTAAAATTAATTTTATAAAAATTTACATTAAAATTAATTTTATAAAAATTTACATTAAAATTAATTTTATAATAATTTACATGGGAAATTTTTTTCCTAATATTATTTAAATTTAAAATATTTCAAATCATTTTATTTTACAACTTTATTACATTCCTTAATTTATACACCTAAGCAGCGTTTAAAGACTATGATAGAATTAAATTGTACAGTGATGTTCTTAGTTTATCCTCTATATTTTTAACTATCTGTGTTTTAAAAAAAATATCCTAACGCTTTTGCGTTAGATGGATCATGATTTGCTTAAATTAATTATTTTATCCACAGTAGAAGGAGTCAAAAATGTTTTTGTTGTTGGTATGTACAGAATAAAAGTGTGTATAATAATCAATCATTAAATAAATAAATAACTTTAATTACATGCGAACATATTATAATCTTTCATGAACTGGGTATTAGGTTAATATTTATGCTTTTCCACTTTGCATTATAGTGTTTAAAAAAATTTCTTATAACTGTGTTAATGCCCTAGAATTTATAAACCGGGATAATAACAATTTTACCATTTTACAGCATTTAACATTACTTTAGTTTAACATTTTGACCTAAGACGCAGAAAACATCAGGATTTCTTGAAATAACTAAGGTAAATGTAAATAGTTTATGTTATTAATGATTTCAAGAGGACAGGAAAATGACAACATAAATACCTACTCATCTTGTAAAATTTTTTGAAATACATTTTGACTCAGAAAGTTGGTTCTTTATTCCTGCAATTAGACATGTTCTGATAGGATGGTATTCTAATAAATCTCTTAACCTAAGATATTGATTGCTGGAGCTGTCTATTTTGGTTATAAATTACAAAAAAAAGTGGCCAGGAAAATGACAAATTTTCATGTGACAAACAAATTATTGACAGAAAATTTTTTTTTCAACGAAGGTTTTGGAAATAATACCTTCAGCATATATTCTGGAAATGCTTACAACGGTTGAGATAAAAAAAAGTTAGATATTGAAAAATGTATGAGAAATTTTGAAGCTAGTTATTATTGGAAATGTTGTTTGTGACATACCAGGAAAATGACATTTTCATATTCAATTAAATTTTTTAACTATACAAAGCAGTCAATGCTAGTGCAAAGTCATTTTAAAATGCTAACATCAATGCTATTTATTATTTTTTTATAAAGTTTTTTTAGTAGTATAGTATTAGATCTTGGAGAAAGAGACTGTGAATTGTCATATTTCGTGAGAATCACCCATAAAACAAATTCAATAGAGTAATTTAAAATTTTTCATTCTTATTCCAAAATGTTACGAAAGAAAAATTTAATTCAGAGTACGATTTTTTTTTTATTTCCCGATTTTTTAAAACTTTATTAATGCTAAATAAAAACTGAATAATGTTATTTTATTTGATCCTCTGAATTTAAGGCAATTTCAACTTTTATACAATTTAGCGTTTGTAGACAATAACAATTCATCGAGATTATTTTCTTTTTCTTAACAATACTTTTATGCAGTTAAGCGTTTGTAGACAAAGATAATTCATCAAGATCATTTCTTGTTTCTAACGAATATTTTTATACAATTAAGCGTTTGTAGACAATAACAATCCAACAAGATTATTTTCCGTTTCTTACCAATACTTTTACACAATTAAGCATTTGTAGACAATAACAATTCATCGAGATTATTTTCCGTTTTTCACTAATTCTTTTATACAATTAAGCAGACAATAATAAAATCCATAGAGTCATCAGTTTCATTTTAAGAACAAAATTCTATTGTATACATAAAAAAGAATTCTTTTATAAAATGTTTTGAGATGCTTAAACTTTAAAAAAGTAGACTTCTTTATTCACCACTCGAAAATCAGAAAATGCACTACATTTTTTCTTCTTTTTCACATGGTGTAGTGGAATGAAAATAACAAGAATCTTTTAGCTACAAAAAACGGCAAAAACCTTGTCTCCCCAAATAGTTGAGACCATAAAGATTTCTATGATGATATACTGCTTTAGAATAGAGACATATTGACATTTTTCGTTTTCAAGTTTTCTTTAAAGCACACACAATCCATTCCACTTTTTAACCTAATTTCTAGTCTCTTAGACGAGCACTCAACAAATCATAGAAAAATCTATAAAAGTGGAGAAGGATTTCAAACAGTTTTCAACCTCTCACAGATATTTTTTAAATGGCATAGAAAGCGGCATTTCTGTCTATCAATATTTAGGTTGAAGGAAAAGAATTCAAAGTTTTAGAAATATATTTTATCCTCACAAAATTTTATTTGATTTTTCCCTTGTTTAAAGCATAAAGAAATATTAACAGTTTCGAAAGTGAAGTGTAACACAATAAGGCTTTAGCTGTGGGAAGATGTCGTTGCTTTTAAAAAAACAAACTTTCCTTTTCCAAAATGGTACGAATGCTATGGAAGTACAACAAGGAGCTAAAGACATCAGTAAAATTTATCGAATTTTTTTTTTTATCATTACTATCTAACCCTTTTATAGAGCCATTTTTTTTAAATGTTATGTTAAAATTTTTTTGGGACCAAGATTGATTTATAAAAATAAAATTCATTTTGATTATCACCTAAATTAATTCAATTTTTAAGACTATTTTGTTTTTTGTGTGACAGATAGTGGGATTTTCAAAATTTTTTTCTATAATAAAAATTTGCCATCTCTAAAAAATTGTCAAACTTCTGTGCTTAAAAGTAACTAAATTTACAGATTCTGTGTTAATTACAAATGAACTCGGTGAAAAATTATCAAATAAATGAACTCATAACGCACCAGAGAAAGTAGTGTTGGTCTCTATTCTTGACCCCACTAGGATTTTTACAGTAACCTACATTTTATGTACACAAAAACGAATAAAATAGCGATTTTTTAATTTAAGTCATTAAATTGTTGAGTAATTTGGAATTCGCAAATGATAAAATGGTTGTATTTTTAAGATTACAAATAATTGAAGTAGCGTGGTACACAGTAAAAACTAATGGTGTTATATCTCTTCAAATTTGATGTTTAATAATCCTAAAAATTGTCTGGTAGGTATGTATTTTATTTGCGTCGCACTAGAGCTACATGATGGCGACGGTCTGGGAAACATCCCTGAGGATGATCTGAAGACATGCCATCTCAATTTTGATCCTGTGCAGAGATGATGGATCCCTTGCTTTGGTAGCTCGATGAAAAGCACTTTACTGTAGAACAGTTTAACGAGGACCGATACCGTACACCGTCGATCTCTACACAGTCTGATTAAAGTGATCACCCACCCACTTACTGATCGCAGCCAATGATGCTTGGTTTCGGTGTTCTACTAGGAATCGTGTCTTTATGTCACTGAGGGACTAAAAATTGTGTGAAGGAACTCTCTTCAAATTAACTCCAAATCGAACTTACATATTCAATTTAAAAGGTGTTCAAATTCAATTTAAAAGGAAGTAAAATACAAAATGTGAACACCAAGATCACGTGCTTTTACTCCATACGTTAAACATCTTCACCTCCAAAAGCTCCAATGTTGACTGTATTTGACATCATCTGTAATTGTTTAAAATAGATAACGAGTTGGCGAGTGCTTATCGTTATGTTCAATATTAATTTTAAACTACAATAACAAACTTGCCATTAAAATATTTATGTTTGTTTTAGCGGTGTAATAACGATATTTACATTTTAATTTTCAAATCTCTGTGAACTGTATTGAATGATTTTATAATGTATAATTTCTATCTGCTCCTGATTTGTTAAGCCTACTTCGAATTCATCTCAATAATCTCTCTGCTGCAGGTATGTTTGATTTACAAACTAATTTTATTTTAAGAATTAATTTATGTTTGAAACCTAAATTACTGATTATTACTTTATAGTGTCTCGTAAAAATAACTTTACTGATTCGTTTGTGTATCATGTCTTCTTGTAATTATGAATTTTAATGTTACTGAAAAACAAAAAATGGTGGTTGGTGAAGGCTAGTTTACATTAAGTAGTATAAAAGAACATTCTAGTTGTTTCACTGCACCATGAACTATCTTAGGTTTTGGTGTAGTGGAAAGTCACTTTGGTGTAAAGTAGTTGCCACCACTTTTTGGTAAAAATATGTACAAAAATATATAACAGTGTAGGCTCTAAATAGCATTTTTTGAAAGAACGAAAATTTTTAGAGCAAAGGCTTTTTGCACATTTATTAAACTGCACAACATTTAATTACTTTGGCAAGCCTTTAAATTTCACAGATTTTAGTAGCTGAACATACTAATACACTGAATGTTTTTGGTTTGTAAAACCATAGTGTATTGTGAAATTACAATGATGCATTTGGTAGCAAGCACACTCGCACACTGTATATATTATATTGTATCGTAAAAGTAACTTAACTGACTCTTACAAGCATCATATTGTACTGTAATTACAAACTGTTACTAAATAACAAACATGGTTGCCAAGTAGTAACAAACCAAGTAGTGTAAAAGATTAAGTAATGTAAAGATAGATGTTTCTTACACTAGGACAGGAACTATACTTTATTTTAATGTTGTCGATCTTGTTGTGTAACACCATTTTTGGTGTTAGGATACATGAAAATATCTTTCAATATAGAAGAGAAAATATTGCACAATATATTAGAAAACTCATCTTTTGGCAGCAAATAAAACATCAAAAATCTGCCTTAACGCAAACAATTATGAGTGTTTGGGATTTATTAACGCATAATTTTTCTTTCGTATTATTTACGCATAAACTTTAAAACTATTTCCCTGAAACATCACTTAAAACCTACATACACTCCACTCTACAATCGTGTTCTTTTTCTCTAAAAAAAGTAAATAAACGTATTTTACAAAAAAAAGAAACTTGAAAAAAAAAGCATTGAATAAATGCAGTACATTTAAAGAACGAATACGGGAAATCCAGGAAAAAGAATGTTAATATTTTATGCTAATGAAAGTCACAACTAAGTTTTAAAAGTTATTTTAGGATGCAAAAGTTTTCAATCCATTATTTGCATTTGAATATTTTCAAAAGTTTTATAAGATGCTTTCACAATTCTTAAGTAAACGATTGTTATTCTCAGAGGTTAGAAATGTCCCTAAATATTGAAGTTTTTGCGTGATTTTATTGGGTAAATGCAAAGTATTTCTTTTTTCAAAAGCATATATTTTATGCTTGTGAGTAAATGCATATACGTAATGAATAACGATTTCATGTCTTTTAAAAGTAAAAGGACTTTATTTTCTTTTCATAATACTGTAAACACAAATTTTATCCTTATTAATGTTGCAATTTTTATAAATTTAATTCATGAATACTCCTTTAGGTTTTTTGGTACAATCTCAGGTGCGTTAGATAACTTTAACAGGTATATTAAAAAAATATCAAGAAAAATATTTGAAAAATTGATAAGCAAGCCTTTTTTAATGAGTATCTATAGTTCAAGGATCTATAAATACTCATCAATAGGATCTTCCTCCCTCGCATTTTGGATCAAAATCAATTTGTAGGAAATTTGTTGAATTTTGAAAAATAGACTCATAAATAGGATCCTCCTCCCTCACATTTTGGGTCAAAGCCAATTTAAATGAAATTTGTTGAATTTTGAGAAATTAGAACTCATCAATAGGATTCTCCTCCCTAATACTTTGTATTAAAGTCAATTTGAATGAAATTTGTTGAATTCTGAAAAATAGACACTCATCAATAGGATTCTCCTCCCTAACATTTTGTATTAAAGTCAATTTGAATGAAATTTGTTGAATTTTGAAAAATAGATACTCATCAATAGGATTCTCCTCCCTAACATTTTGTATTAAAGTCCATTTGAATGAAATTTGTTGAATTTTGAAAAATAGATACTCATCAATAGGATCCTCCTCTCTCACATTTTGGGTCAAAGCCAATTTTAATGAAATTTGTAGAATTAGAATGTTGTAGATGAAATCATTCAAATCAAATTTCCTCATGGTGCTCAATGCCGAAAAATGAACACATATTGAGATACGGAGTATAGAACAAAATAGAGCAGATTTTGATATATGGAGTGTAGAACTTCTTTGTCACATAGCTATCAATAGGGATTTCTAATCAGTCGTTCGAAATTATTCGGTTTATTTTCTGCTTCTCAAAATCTGTTCAGTTTCTGAATTCTTAGCCATTAGAACTTTTGATCTTTCAAACTCTCAGCCAAATGGACTGGAACCAAGTTCTCGTATAAAATGCGCAGGGTCCGTTTTAAACTGTTCTTTTGCTGCATTCAGTTTCTTCTTTTTCATGCATAATTAAACATTTTAATTTTTATAATAAAATTAAAAAACGCACATTTGAAATTTTGTATCTAAAAATCTTTTTAACTGTTTCTGCACAAGATTTACTCTCATAAATTTACGAATTTTAAAAAAAAAACATTTTTTAGAATTCAAAGTTGTTCTGATCATTATAAAACTAATGATCATTATAACTAATTATTAAAAAGTACTTTTACATCCAATGATCTTTTGATAAGCGATTTTTTATTAACGAAGACTTTTTTTCACCCGTGTACTAAGGAAAAAAAGTGTGGTCAAAACTATCGGAATATGGTAAAATTTACCATGTTTCTAACTCAATGGTAGCACCAAAAATCTGGTCAGTTTTTTTACGAATCGTTATGGTAATAATTTTGCTAAAATTAGCAATTACATGTGGTTTCATAATGTGCGATTTAGTAAATGTGATACAATTTGGTAATTTTATTACAATGCCTTTGAGCAGAACATAAAAACCATTTATTTGGTTAAATTTAGTTCTTAGTTTTGTATTTTTTACTAAATTAGTAATAATAAAAATTAAAATTCTGAAGAAAAAAAATTTCAGCACACTGTTACCAAAACAGAAAAAAATGCCAAATTAGCAGTTTAAATACCGCATAATTTGGTTTTTAATATCAGAATAACTTTTTTTAATCATAACCGTCAAGTAATACTGCTAGACTTTTTTTTCATTTGCAATCAGTTCCTAAGATATATCTGAATACGTGAAGAACTGAAAATGGCATTGAGTAGCATATTATTTTACAATTTTCCAGACTACACTTTAGAGCCATATTTTACAGGTAAGAGACTACTCCAAAAACCTGGAGTTTAACGATTTGAAATCTATCCGAAAAAAAGCATATTTATTTGAAGAAAAATAATATTTTATGGCTTAACTTAAATTCTCATAGGCAGTAATTTATTAACCAAATGTATTCAGTGTTTCTTCAAAGCAAGAAGAATTATTTTAATAGGCAAAAACCAGATCATAAGATCAAAAATAAAGAGTATATCATTTTTTATTTTATACCATAAACTCAAACCCTTTATTTCTGACAACGTTTATTATTTCTTTTTCCTTTTTTAAAAAAGGAAAAGGCAAAAGTAATATTAATGTAACATTTAAAAAATATTCACCTACTAATAAAAAGAATAAAGAAATATGCAAAATGGTGATCATTTTTCAAATGATTCATTTTTATACTTCTTGGTTAAGTAAAATATGGCTAAGATATTAATTCTGTGAAAATAGTTTTAAAACCATTGGATAACTAATGTAGATAGTAATAGACTGCAAAGATTGGCATTTAAGTGAATCAGTGCAAAAAAGGTGAATTCAAAAAATAATTTTAATGATTTTTACAAAAAAGCTAAATAGATTAATGAAGTTTTTATATAAGTAAATGAATTATTCCTGAACAAATAATAATCAAGTTCTTTTTTAATCTAAAAATACTATAGAGAAAATCCTTAAATAAACTCAACCATTTGTACTAAAAATTGAAAATATACCTTACAAAATATCTATTAAATCTAAAATGATTTAAAATTTTTACACATTTAATAATGATTTTGGAAAGTTTTTAGTGAGAATAAAGGCAATCACAACTAATTTGTTGAGTCAAAAATGATTCATTAAATTAGGTTCTAAATATACCTTTAAATCAATTATTTTTTAGATTCTAAATCCTTTTGAAAATACAATTTAAGAATATGGCATATCTGAAGAGAAAAGAAAACATTTCACTCATAAAAAATGCTGTGAATGCATTCGCTCGTCATTTTTTTATCTTATTTCTTTTTGGTTGTGAAACAAAAGTTTAATTTCGTATCGAGAAATTTGATGTTGACATAAAATAAAAAATCCAAAAAAAGGAATTTTCAGTTTTCTTTCAACTAATCCAACTTTCAAACTCTCAGATCCTGCATTTATGTAATATATCTCTCAGATTTGTTAATTTAAATGCAATGGTAAAAAAATATTCATAAATCAACTCATATCAGCACTCTTCACAATTACATGCATACATAATAACAATTCAGCTTTCGTTAATGATATCATAAAAAAAATTAACAATTTTGAAAGTTTAAATAATCTTAAGTTTGACCAATAGAGTCATTTATTTTGAGTCGGGCGTGGAATTCGTATTGACTAGCCATAACTAGGATTCGAACCCGGTCCATCTCATTAGAAGACGAACGTTCTATCCCCTGAACCACCAGGGCTCTTTGAAAGATATTTTATTTTATAACCGTCGTTGAACAGCAGATCCAATTCTTGGGTTTACGACTACTAATGCTCAACTACGTAGCCTTGTAATTTTGAACCCGACCAGAAGATGCAGGATCGCATATTGGAACTCCTTGATCAAATATTGGGAGAAATTTTGTCTTCGTGGAGGACTTTCTGATGGAACTGACCCGCATTTGCGTTACATGGAGAGGAAAACCACGAGAGCCTCCTATGGTTAGTCTGACGGTAAAGGGACTATAATCCGCGATCCGTCTACCACTGAGGATATTTAAGTTCAGCACTGTGGTCGGTGCAAACCGGATGCGGAATTCGTATCGACCAGCCATCACTGGGATTCAAACACGGTTCACCTCATTGGAAGGTGAGCTCTCTATCCCCTTGAGTCATTGCGGCTCTTTGAAAGATATTTTATTTTATACCTGTCGTTGAACAGCCTACCCAATTATTTTGGGTTTACGACTACTGATGTTCAACTCCGTAGCCTTGTAATTTTGAACCAATCCAGAAGACAAGGAAACTCCTGAATCAGTACCCCCAGAGGTATTGATTTGTTATGGGAACATGGAGGACTTTGCGACTCGACAGATATAACGTGCATCAGTCACTATTTACTGCACCGGGAGTCTTCGACCGACGGGGATTTGAAAGATATTAGCGAATGTTTTAATAAATTAAAATTTAGTGAAAATAAGAAATAAAAAGGTGGTGACGAGTCATTTAGCCACAATGCTTAGAATAGCTCTTCAGATGAACTTATCTTTTTCTTGAAAGAAATTCAGTGAAAAATGAATAAAATTACGTCAACTTTGGAAATCAATATTTTTATCGTTTTCATTGAAGCAATATTGTTAACAATAAACAAAACAGTACTATTGAGAAATATATCTAAAATACCATATCTTTAGGAAAACACAAGGATTATTTGAGAAAAATTACCATGAATATTTGAGAAAATACAATGATTATTGTGACACACAATGATTATTTGTGAAAAATTACTAAAATTTACTGAAACAATAAATGTTGACAAAAATTTAGGTTTGCTTGAAATGCATGATGTCATTTGTTTATTAAATTTATTGCAAGGTAAAATATAATTACCATTTATTAAAACGTAAAATATGTAATCATTCACGGCTATTTTAAAATAAAATACAAACGCATTAATCTTCTAAAACCTACGTTTTCCTTAAATTACATAATTATCTTCATCAGTAAATAGATGTAACCTCACGCTTTAGGTGATGACTATTGTTCTGAATCGAGCTTTATATGTATAGGAAATCAGAATAATGCTAAGAAATTATAGCGTATATTTTTAATGCTGACTTTAACACAAACTAGATTGTATACTTTCTAGTGACTGAGCTTCGAAAGCTATGTAATTTAAATGCTTAATATTTTTAGTAAATTTTGATGAGGAAACTAGTAGTAAAACATTTCATAAAAAATAGAAAATATCAATTGATTCATCAATATTTTCAAGATTAATTATTGGAGAAGGTTCTGCAAGATTTTACAAAAAAAGATCACCTAAATATGTATTTTTAGAATCCTAATTAAAAATAAAGCATATTGACATTTGAACGAGGAAAATCAAAAACGCTATCAAAATCTGATAAATCACAGTTCAGGAAGGTGAATGTAAAAAACATCAAGAAAATTTAATTGGAGGGTGAAATTTGAAAATTTTTCTAATTCTTTCAATCCCTCTCTGTTTTCACCTGCACTCAAATCTGCCTTCCTTTACTGTGATATGTTACATTTATATACACGTTGCATTTGTATTATTAATAGCGCTTTTGTTTTTTTCCTTTCTTAAATAATAATTTACGATTCCCAATAGGTGCATTTTTTTCCCATTTTTAATAAGAAGTTTAAATTTACATATTAAAGGTGATCTTTACAGAACACCCTGCGAAAAGTAAAATTTGTAGATGAATGTGATGACAAGCTAAACCACTAAGATTTGATTTTAAATAAAAGAGTCGTTTACCGATAGTTTATTTTTTCTTAAATATCCGTGTATCTCTCTAACGTTTGTGCAATAACCATTTTGGTTCAGAAGTTTTAACTAAAATTACCATTCAACTGAATATAGCTTTATTATCTATTTGGTTATTTTTAACTGAACCTCGGTAAACAGCTCCCTAGACAGATTACAAACGAAAATGTAAATTGAATTGAATCAAAAGCTATTTCTAACAAATTATAAGAAATTATGGCATGAAAAACATTCCATTATAAGAAAAACTTTAAAAGAAAGCACAGAATAATAATTTTTACCAAAAAGTGGTAAAAACAGTTTCGTTCCGTTCAGTAGATTTCGCTAATCACGTTGTTTCTCTGCAGTATATAATGGACTAACTATGACTAAATTAAATTATTAAGCTTTTGATAAAATAATATTACTAATTGTATTGTAATCAGTGATGTTTTCGTCATATTAAATTTAGAAAATTTAATATCAATTTAGAATTTCTGTCATGTTAAATTTAGAAAAAAATGTACATAAATTCTCACATAACATTCCATTTATGAAGTTTTTTAAATTTCTTGGGAAATAATATGTTAAAAGAATGAGATTGTTCACTTTTTTCTATTAATTCATCAAAGTTACTTTCAGCTATTTTTCAGCAAAATACTATTAACAAAACATTTCTGGGCATGATATGCCTAAAGCATAATATTATGAAAGAAGATTTCTTAAAAATGACACCGGCAATAACAGCCGAGACTACAAAAGAAATCAGTGAAAAAACTCTAATCCTTTTGTGTTTACTTTACGAAAGCACAAAAATTGCTTAGAAAATTGTTTGACACTTTAAATTTTCAAGATATTCAGATCAGACTTTTTTCACTATTTGCCAAATTCAATTCACTACAAAATTGTCACAAATCTTTTTTCGATTTTTTCCGCACATTCGCAGTATAAAAGAACTAATTAAAATTATTATATCTTGGTCAGTTTTCATATTTTTAAAAGTGTATTTTGTAATTACTTTTAAATTACGCCAAAAATTTGCTTAATTTTATTGAATAACTTGAAAGTTACAGCAGAATAACGAAAGACAAAAAAATATTTTTTTTTATATAAAAAGGTCCGTATCTCTGTAAATATTTAAAGTAAGTTTACGAAATTTACTATTGCTCTGTGCAAATAACATGCTACTATTGCAAATAAAAATCAAAGTAAATGATACAAACTACAAGCTTATTGCTTGACTATGTGGCATAGGGTGATTAAAAATATTTGTTTTCTTTCGTAATTTATTGTCGGTCTTTCAAATCTCTGAAAGATTTTAAACTCTATTGCTAACTATGAAAAAACGCAAAGGTTAGAAAATAATACTCCAACAAGTATTTATTGTGAAATTTTAAAACTGTAAAAAACTGTTGAAAGTGTCTCTTCCATTATTGTAAAGTAGTATGTATATGCATATTTTGCACACACACAAATATATATATGGGTGATTCTTTCTAAACATGACAATTCGGACCAAAAAATTTCTTCAAATTTAAAGTTTTCAAAATAAGCCAAAATTTTTTTTGTATACTTCCATACATATACATATATATATATAATATATATATAATATATATATATATATATATATATATATATATATATATATATATATATATATATATATATATATATATATATATATATATATATATATATATAATATTAAATTTTCTCAATGTTTTTATATATATAATTAAAATAAATTTTATTTTAATTATTTTTTTCCTTCTCTTGTCATTAATCTTTATTATTTTTTTCGATCTTTTAACTTAATTCTTTCGATATTTACAATATTTCCCAACACGTTAAACATTTAAATCATTCAATTAACTACTTTGTTTTTATTTCTTAATTTCAAGTACTTAAATGTTAGAAAAGCCATTGCACACCAAATGACTCATTTCTTGAATTGTGAAAATTTTACATCTCATCAGCAGTTTTCTCTTTGAAAAAGTTAACTTGAATATTTGAGTTCATTTTGAAGCTTGCCGAAATGCATCCATCTATCTTACTTATTCCACTTCATTCTTAGTTTTTGCAGACTCGCAGGAAATTTATTGATTTTCCTTTACTTCACATTTAGCGATATTCTCTTCGAGTCTTGTTTTATCACACCTTTTTTTGCTCATATTCCGTTACTACTTTCTTTAATGATCTAATTTAGCATAATAAATATTCAGTGCGAAACTCTTTAAGAAAGTACTGAAATAGTGTTACTGTTTAGTTATGATAAATGAATATGAAAGGAGCCAATCAGGTACTGTTAACAACATAGTCCTTACATAAAGTAACAAATTTGTATGCATATAAAAAATATAAATATTGCCGGGAGTTTTATAAACACTACCTTTAACATGATTTTTTGCATTCTTATCAATAATTAATAATAATCAGCACATTGCGGATCATATTTTTTTTAAATAGCAAAATTCTGAGTTTTATTGAAATGAAGATTCTCCTAGAGAAAAAATAGTCATAACAATAAAAAGAAAGAGAAATTCAATTTAAGTTTTAAAAATTTTTCACAATTGAGCAATTATCTAGTTCTTTCATGTTAAAATTAATTTTTCAATAACTGTTTCATGCAATATTATACAAATATTTAAAAAAAAATCTTGAATTTCTTTAATCCTTCAAATATTTTTTTATTTTTAATTAATTTCAATAATTTAATGACTTAATTTTAATTAATTTTAATAATTTAATGATTTAATTTTAATTAATTTCTGTAATTTTATGACTTAATTTTAATTAATTTCAATAATTTAATGATTTAATTGTAATTAATTTCTATAATTTATTGATTTAATTTTAATTAATTTCAATAATTTAATGATTTAATTTTAATTAATTTTTAATTTGTCACTTTAATTATTTGTTATAACTTTATTACTATCACTATACTTAATTACTTAATAACTGCAATTTAATACTTTTTAACATTATCAACATTGGTTAACCTTCTTAACATTCGTTAAAACTGTATTTAATATTTATTAACTTTAATAAATTATGTTTTAATGCTTTCTGAAATATATTTCTTACGCATTCGCTATTAGTTTAATTAATTTTAATTACAATAGCACCAATAGTCATAATTAATTATCCATTAAGAAATAAAAATTACAGAATCATTATTTTAGAAATAGCTCTCTAATTTAAATCATACTTTTTGATTAACCTTAATTAACTATTTCCTATTATTACAACATATTCTCTAAGATGCTCGCAAAGTAATGAATAAATATTTTTCTTTCAATTATAATGTTTTAAGTTAACTTTATTATAATACTAAGCCTCAAGTCATTATTTTACAATTAATGAACTTAAACGATACGAAGCAGCAAAAAAAAATTATACCCTTATCAGGTTCAGTTTTTTAATAAAGTTTGAGTTCGAAATTATAGCATCGTTCATTAACTGAAAAAAAAACTGAATGGAGAGTAGAAATTTATAAGCACTATTTTTTTTTACGCAGAAATTTGTTTTTCTCTTTTTACTTCCCGTAAATATCTGTTTATTTCCTAAAGAACAGTGAATCAGGTTGATAATATTCTTTTATCATCAAAAAACTCAAATAATTAAACTCATTATTACTATACAAACAAAACAAGGCTTATAACTCTTTTTTTTATATTTAAAATAATCACCGATAAATGCTTCGCATTAAAACTAATATCATTATTTAAGAAACCAGTAAAACCATTTTAAAAAACGTGTGCGATAAAGATAAAATAATCTTAAACGTTTATTTTTCTTCGAAATAAAAATTCTTACGGCACATTTGCTTGAACGTATTTCATGAACAAGTATAATATTTTAATTTTTATACAGAAGAATAGATTTTTTTGTATGATTATCTCGCCATAAGTTTTTATGAATCCTCATAAAAAAGTTACTTTTAAAAGCTGTTTTATACTTGACAGTAATCAAGTCTTTTTACTTATAAATATTTACAAATATTTTTCTTAGCTTAGAAAAAATATATACAATCATTAATCCTCGTAACTAAATAGTTTAAATTTTTTATCAAATTAAATAGTTAAGTAGAATTTATTATTATTTATAAATTAGAATATTTCTAAAAAAAGATAAAATTGTGTATTAATTAAGTCTTAATTCTGAATTTAAAAAAGATATATAATTTTTGACTAAAGTAATAGAAAAAAATAAGACAATAACTGTAGTTTCACGTAACATTGCGTTTAGTGTGGGAAATAACAAAGAATAAAAAAAAATTTAAATAAGATATTTGTATTTGTAAAACAGTGTCTTATAACTCAATCTTTTAACAAACATTTTTGGGGTATGCATTAAATAGTATAGATTTTAATTTTTCGAATCCATGTTTCGTAAAATGTTTCGCTCGTGTGAAAATTAAATAAACTTTAAAGATCAATGTTTATTTTTTAATGTATTTTAACTAAGATATTGTTATTAATTTGCTGTTATAATTTATTTGATAAAAGTTTAAACAAAGTTTAAAAAAATACGGGTTCAGGAGAAATTTTTGTCTAATAGCATACACTTCACAAATTACAGTAAAAACTGACTCTTAACAAAGTACTTTGAATTTTTCCAGATATATTCTGTATATCTTCACATAAGCAGGACCTTATTCTCACACATTCATAAAAACAGGACCCTTGCATTAAAAACTAGACAGCATTAGCAGATACAGAAAATTATAAGTAGTTTTTCTCATATATTTATAAAAACAGGACCTTGCACAAAAAGACTGAAAACATAGCATTAGTGTCAGGAATTTTCACAAAATCAGAACCCTACTTTCCCAAATTCACATAATTAGGTTAGAGTTTTCACAAATAAGTAAAAAGTCTGGTTCAACTCCTGGTTAAAATATTAATTGAATAATTTAATGAAATATAACAAAACAACTATGTACAAAAGATTCAGAAGCCGACCAGGTAGCCGAGTGGTCAAAGTGCCTGACTGTGAAGCTAATGGTTACGGGTTCGAATCCCGTTCAGGGCATGGCTGTTTCTCTCTGTGTGTTATTCTCTGCTGTGTGAATGTTGCCCACCCTATAATCGAGTATCTATAGTAGTGTGACGAGGGTAATAATTCACTGGTGCCCACTGGGTAACGTTAAATAAACAACACTAACGGCATCTTCCAATGCGAAGAATGAGAGTTCAGTGCCTGCCATAAAAAAAAGATTCGTAAAGAAATATTAAATTTTTTAAGCGATACTGATTTCAAAAACTCAGTAAAGATTTTAGTGAACAAATATGATATTAAGCTACTTTATAATTTATGGAGATCTTATAATTTATTATCAATGTTAAGTCTACTTAGACTTAATTTTCTAAAATCTAATTTTTACCAGATAGCTATTTTCTTCAGGATAGCTAAGCAACTAAGAAGATAGTGATAACTAAAAATAAAAAATACTCTTCCAAGGTATGAGGTATTCATAATTTCAGAATTTAATGAATACTTTCAAACTTTTGAATGAAGTTGTTTTCAAAAATATAAAGAATGATTTTTATAATAAATCACAGTATTTGACAATTCCTTTCAATGTCTAAATTTGTGAGAAATTCAGTAGATAAAGCAAATGTTGAGATTGTATGATTTGAAAGGTTTTTTTTTTCAGGCTAAACGAATTAAGTTTAACGAATTAAGCTAAACAAATAAAGTTAAGCTCAACAGTTTTTTTTTAACCTTAAGACTGTCATACTAAATTTAAATTGAGATTTTAGCTTTTAATTCTTTCTTCTACGCATTTTTTTTTTCAAAATATTTTAATGATAATTAAAATATTTGAAGCGAAATGTTATGTATTCATTAAACAAACCCAATTTCCTCTATTTCATAGAAATTAATCTCATTCAAAAGCATCAAACATCATAATCTCTCAAACAACAAATATTATATAAATAGACAAGCAATTATGTTTTTCTCTAAAAATGTCTAAAAGTTTTCAATTCATGCATTATACATAAAAAAATTATAAAAATAGGTTCACATCGCAACACTTTGTTCTACAATTAAAAACTTATCTCAATAAAAATCTTCATTTCCATACATTAAATAAGCTCTACTTTAAGGTTATCTTTCAAAAGAGTTACCAAGATTTTTAGGCTCATTTTATAACAATTTGTTTCCATTATTTGTGATAAAAGTCATATTTGAAAAGATATTTGATTATATAAATGAGAGTTACGTATAACCCATTAATGTATTTTCGGGTGTGTGAAAGTCAAACTGAGATTTAGAAGATGTATTTGACTCCTTCTAATTAGGGAGAGTGACATATTACACGAATAAAGAATTTGTGGGAACTTCATATGTATATTAATTCCAAAGAGGTACCCATTGAGATTATCCTATATTTAAATGATTAATGAATACGTATCTGAGGGATTTGTCTATAATTACGAATAGCTTAATACATACTGATGAAATAGGAACAAAGTCATTACTCATATTATGGAGCAAGAATTGATAAACATAGATTTTGCATTGAAATAGAATATTTACTTTCATATAAACTGTAATATCAGTGCTTAGATAGCTTATTTTTTCACTCTACCATTAACTGATTCTTAGATTATCAAGTTTAAAAAATTTAAAATTTCAAGCAAAATAATAAACATTTCATTTGCTAGCTGATCTAAAAATAAAAAAAAAATTTTATTTAAAATATATTACTCTGTCAGTAATAAAAATGAAGAAAACCAAACAGTATTTCATACAAAAATATTTATCATATTCCATATTATCAAACTAAATGATCCATAATAGATTAAATTAAAATATTTAGTTGAAAAGAGATTTCATTGAAATATTTTAGTCAAAATTCATTTTAAAAATAAATTATTCAAAAAATATATTATTGAAAAGCTGTTATTCAGAAAAATTTATAAGATATACAAAGATTATTATTTTATTAATCGTTATTAATTAAATATTTCAATAAAACTTATTTTTAAAAAATTACATCATTAGTAGATTAGTTATTTAAGACGCATTAGTTGAATATTTGATTAAAATATAATTTAATACTTTGTTAAATTATAACAATATTTAATTAAATTATATTTAATGAATTTTTAATTAAGCGGAATTAACTGAGTCTAATATTTTAAACACTGCAAAATATAATTTAATATTTTATTAAAATATAATAAATATTTAATTAAATTTTATCTAATGAATATTTAATTAACCGGAATTAACATAGTCTAATATTTTACAAAATTGTCATTGATGGAATATTTTCGTCAAACACTATAAGAGCTATGGTGGAATACCTATCCGAATTTGGTATTGAAAAACTCTCAAAATTGTGCGAATGATAACTTTATTTTAAGCTAATACCGAATCAAACGCACGCTTAACAACAATGATTGGTGAAGCTTACACCTATCTGAAGTTTGTTGATGAAAAAGGCTGTATTTTTCGGAGCTCCCTAAATTTTTATGAATAATTATTGTATAAACTATTAAAAGATTTCTGATTTGAAATGATCCTAGAGCATGTTTTAAACAAATGCTTTTGGACATATTATTGAAATTTAAAGGCGAATAATTGTGTAGTTTCAAGATCGAGACTATATGGCGACCAAGATAGCTGTTTATTTACGTGGTTTATTTCTTGATACTAGTTAAAGGTGAATTCTTCTAATCTCATTGAAATGACAAACAGGCTATAGCCTATTTAATACCAAGTAAGTTTCAATCCTCTTCACTGATTGAACTGATTGATTAAAAAATATTGATTGTGGTCGATTATTTGCCAAGTAATTTCAATATTATCGGATTGAATTATCAATAGACTGTTATGAAGTCAATAGGCTGTACTGTTATGAAATGCTTGTATATTTTTCGTTGTATAATAAAAATATTTATGTTCTCGTAAAAGTTACATAAATCTGTCAATTGCACAAACAAATTTTATAATATTTCACGTGCATTCACTTCATTTTCTTTTTCTGAACTGGGCTTTATGTATGTTTGATTAACAAATTTTGTTTTAAGAAATGCTGTATAGATGAAACCTAAATTTATAATTCTTGCTTTACATTGCATCGTAAAAGTAACTTTACTGATTTTTTTGTGTGTATCTTAGAGTATTTTTAAATTTCAGTTTTACTGAATAACAAACATAGAAGTGGCTACTTTACATTAAGTAGTGTAAAAGAACATTCTACACGTTACGCTACACCAAAAACTATTCTTCGTTATGGTGTAGTTGAACAATTTAGTGTAAATTAGTAACAAACATTTTATATAGTGAAGATACTAATTTTCTTATTAATGTAAATCAAAAGAAAATGAAAAGGCATGATTAATTCAAAAATATTGAATAAATATAATTCCACTCTCTTATTTCTTCTTCACTCAAAACTTTTTACTAGTTTTCACGAAATTAAGTTTTTTTTTTTTCTTTTATCAAAAATCCCAACAAATATGTTTTATGCGAAACACGTTTAAGTTTTCAGAACAAACACACAAATTCAGGGCATCAACGTAAGTTTATTATAACAATATTAAATAATTCCATTAATTTAAAAAATATTGGATAATATGTTTTAGTACATTTTACTCTAAAAAAATATATCCATCTAAAACAAATTATGTTATTTATAGACTATGAAGAACCAAAACAAATTATGTACCATCAAGCATCCCTTTGACATGGATAATTTAAATGATTATAACAGAAAAACATATTTTCAATAATATTAAGCTCTGTAGAAATTAATTTTTGATAAACATTGAAATTCCAGATGAAAATTCAAAAAACTATTTGCCCAATTTAGGTAAGGATGACCATATTTTCATTAGAGAGATTCACTTAGAATATTTATTTTATTAAATTTCATAAGATACGTAAAAGAACGCTTAGAATTTTTAAAACTATTGTCTCAACTTCTTTAAGCTATATATGTAATAAATTCGAAAATACGTTTTCAACTGAAGAATAAATGCGTTTTAATAATCCCTGTGCAATTCCTTTTCAAAATCTGTTTAGATGCATTTAAATTTTTTTTAATACTATTTCATCATAATAAGAAGAGTGAATAGCTAAAATGTCAGCAAAAAACATACAAAGACCTCATTACATTCCTGATGCATTTATATACAGAACAATTTATTGATATATTCATGTCCGTGTTTACTTTGTTTTGCATTAAGAGCTTAATCTTGTTAAAATAGCATTTCTTTTATCCAAAATGGAGATTTTATCCACTATATCTATTATCCAAACATTCTTCATATATTTTCTCCTTGATACTTTGAAGAATCATTGTTTGTGCGTTCGCAGAAAGAAGAAAACAGCGCATTCAGATATCGTAATAGAAATACTGAATTGACTGATGCTATCATTTGTCGCTGGTACAAGCAAAATGTTTATCTTTTTAACTCGAAATCGGATTATTTCTGGTGTTGACAAATTGTGAAAATATTATCTTCTAAGAATACAGTACTTCTATTTAATGTAAATCTTCATTTGAGCAATCTTAATTTTTCTTTAATTTTTCAGATAATGAAACGGTTGCGAATATCCAACTTAACAAAAGATATTTAAAATAGAGTGCCGACTGTACGAACGCCTATTTACAGATTGCCCGGATCGTTCAAGGATTGTATTTTTTCCCACCGTCTATAAGTTCAAAATGAAGATAAAACAAAGGAAAATGACAAACACATGAAAAAAAGGGGGGAAAGAAAATAATAATAAAAAAAACTGGAAAAAAAAGGATAAATTTTTTTTAAAAAATCCGGAAAATAAAAGATATAATCTTTTCATCAGCCCACACGATTATATCTTTTGTGACTTTGAACAAAACTTCTGGTTTTTTAGTTTCAATTTGAGTGGCAACTGGCAAATAGTTTCCAGTAAAGGAATCATTTATTTTTCTTTTTTTTTTTTCAAGAATAAGAAAAAGGAGGCGAAACACGTTTTTAAGTGTTCTCTCTTAGTCTTGAAACAAACTTTGCCAGTCAAATTTGTAAAAAATAAAATGATACAAAAGTTATATCTTTTAAACACGCCATTTCTTAATGCTATACTAGGCTCTATTACCGCTGGCAGTCTTAATCCTACAAAACGTGTAAGAGAAGTTTCTTAATAACATTTTCGTGGCTGTTTTTTTTTTAAAGTTGGATCTGGATAACATTATCTGGATTGACTTCTGTCCCTATTGGTCCGGATAATGGGCACTCTAATGTATTAAACATTTTCAGATTCTTTAGTGATAATATTCTTGCGTATCCTCTATTATTTCTTCATTTTTCAGAAAACGGGTGATAGTTATGAAACTGTCCAAATTATTTGATAGTTAATCTATTTTTTGATGTAAGTCTATTTCATAATGAACAGAAACTAACAAGTGCAGTAAGACGTTTCTCGTCATGCTATTTTTTAAAAGACGCATAATTCTTTCCTCGATTCCTTTGTTACAATCCAGTTGCATATAACATGAAATTAAAATATGGTAATAAAAGTAACAATAGTTATACAATTGGGTGCATCAATCTAAATAATGTTAGGGAAACTAAAAATAGATAGTTAATAAAAATGAAGGTTATATCAATATAAGAAAATTTTAAATTCTGTTGCTATTGTTTAAAAAATGATCACTTTTGGGATTTCGTAAGTAAGAAGACAATTATTTTTATTTGAACATTTTTCTCATCGTTTTGGTTACAAGTGTATCTTTCAAAATTATAAGCTAAAATCAAATGTTAAGTTACAGGAAAAAAATCCATACTTTATTCAGTACAATATGAGCAGATTTTGAGTATATATCCCTTCCAATCCAGTAAATAAAACGTATCACACCGCATAATTCTTTATCAACAAGGAAAAATTTAAAAATACCATACTTTAATGGCTAGTAATAAAATCCAAATATTTCATTCATATGGTAACGGTTTACCAGAAATTCTGGTTTTCAAAATCGTATTTCTTATTATAACACATTGAATAAAAATACAAAACTGAATTAATAAATTTAACCGAATAAATATTGCTTATAAAGAATTTATGCCATGATCCACGGTACCATGATAAAATTACTAAATTTTATTGCAAATTATAAAACCATATTTCTTGTTAATTTTACCAAAGCGATTACCAAAGCACTTCGGTAAAAATTGCCGAGCTTATTGGGGTTCTCATAGAACCAGAAACACGGTAAATTTTACCATTTATTGTTAGTTGTGACCATACTTTTTCCCTCAATACAATAATCAGATGTTCACGTAAGAGATGCAATTTAAATTATTTAAAGAAACTACTTGAAATATGCTAACTAATTAGAGCTACTTCTAGATATAATTTTATGGAAACTAAATCAAAAACGCACTTAATTTAAATAAATCTACTTTTCTTCGACGCATTTCCATTTTTAATTTTCGAACTGATGGAAATTGTCACGATTCGAATGATATGGTCTCAAAATTGTAGCCAGAAGAGCGGTCATAATTTTCATCACCTTAACTTTATTTCCATTTGGTGCTTTCCATCATTACTCCATCATTTCCATCATTAAATGTATTAAATATTTTTATTAATATATTAATATATTGATGTATTTATTAATATATTTATTAATATATTTATTAATATATTTATTAATATATTTATTAATATATTTATTAATGCATTTATTAATATATTTATTATTTTTTAATAATATAATTTGGTAAATATACAGACAAAATTACAAACAAAAGTAAGACATACAAATTTTACCAAACTCATTAATATTTTTTTAATGGTACTTCTCATGTTTGAATTGTTGTCAAAATGGTACTTCTCATGTTTGAATTGTTGAGTACCCTAATGGTTGTGTACCCCTTTAACCCCCTGGAGGAAAAGTTTTAGCACTTTATGTTAGTATATATTTTTTTTTTCAGAATTTTTCCCGAAGTATAAATATTCAATGTTACGAATATTTCCACTTTCATTTCATAGTAAACACACTGCAAAAAATATAAAATCAAATATCATTAAAATTTCTTCGTTTTTAACGAAACCGTTTCCTGGTCTATGCACCGAGCGTATTTTTCGTCAAAATGACGTAATAACTATCGTCACAGCTTCGAGGAAACGAATTTCGTCAAAATTAACGAAATATTTCTTCCTTCTACTTTTTAATCAAAACAAAGAAAAATTTTTAATGACTAAAGTATCTAACTCTTCCAAACAGAATTTTATCGTGGGGGCCTTATAGCATAAGGACGAATGATAAAGAGAAAATACACCCTTACCAAAGAGATAAATTACACCCATGACCGAAGCGCTATCAGATCTCGCAATCTTTCTGGTACGAGACCAACTCCTTGACCACCATACAGTTACACTCCCTGACCACCATACTTTATCCAGTCGGTTTACTTCGTCACTTTAATTTCTATCGTCCAGTTTTCATTCTAATTAGCAATCTCCCGCAATACATTACGATGAGGTTGTCTCTAGTTGAGAAAATATTTTCGTCATGCATTTGAGATTTCGTGTTTCGTCACAAATCACGTAATTTCTTGGATAAATTATACTCAAAATTAGCAAAATGTAGCTCAAAGATTGCTGAATCGTCAAAAGAGCGAGTTTAATTTCTGAGAGTGTAATCAGCTGATTTGATTAAAATATTTGGTTCTGTCATATGAAGCTACATATTTTTGCTGTGCTCAGGAATTAATTATGGAATGCATTAAATATTCATTGTCATCAAATTTGAGACTTTGGAAACAAATTTTTTAAAACGTTATTATTATACAGAATAATTCCCAAGGGGATAAAAAAATGATTAACATTACACCTTAAGTTTAAAATATTAGTCTTATTCAAATAACTTCTGATTCTTATAAAACATATAAAAAATGTGTTAAAAGCAATTAAAATAAACAAAACCTACAAAAAATACTGAGTTTTATTTTAAATACAAATTATTCAGACCTGTATGAAGTTATTGAAAATAGGACCTTCTTTTCTCTTAAATAAATTGAATATTTTATTGAAATATGATTAATGAAGATGGAAGATAAAAAAAACTAAATGAACCGAAACTTACTTTTCTAAAAATTGTTTTGGTTAACAAATATATTTTTAAACATTTAGACAGTTTAATCAGGATCAGAAAGATTTATTAACTCTTTTTAAGCCATTCATTATTCAACGTAATAACCTTTCAAGAAATTCATTCATAAAGAATTTTTATTTTTATATTAAGGAACAAATTCAGATTTATTTTAAAATGACTTTAAACTAAGTGATAAACATATTTTTTACATATTTTAAGAATGTTTCAAGAAAAATTTATGCTTAGTTTCCATGAAAAGGAATCAATTTTGATATCGTGTTATAGTTGTTTCGGTATACATACCTCAAAAAATTACTTGGACAGCAATGTTACTGTGAGAGTGGTAGAAAGATGTGGCAAACTTATCGTGAAATATTCCATGGATTATTACGGAAATATTCAACGGGATCACAAGTCAAGTTCAATACATTGATTTTATGCAAAACTAAACTTACTTTATTCTTCAATTATTTGAAAATTAGGAGCATTTTTTTACTGAATACTTTTCTTTAAAATAAAACAGTAGAATTTTGAAGTAGTTCAATAAATATAAATGCATGCTGTTATTTGATGAATACTAATACAAGCAATGAATGATCAATGTTTTTATTTTAGGCTGATCCCTAGTGAGCGTAAAAGGCAAACACTTTCTTCAAGAACAGCTTTCCATTTCAAGAAATTTTGAAAATTATTTTTTAATGAAGTGTGGGATTTTTAAAAAGTGTTACAATGACTAATTTCATATTAAAAATTCCTGTAATAATAATACTACTTTTAATGCGGCATATTTTATTTCTAGCAAGTACGATTAAGGGAAAAATACGAAAAGTTGCAAATAAAACAAATATTCAATATAAATCTTTTATTAAGGGTCTTCACTTTTTTCCAGCTTTTATGACTATATCATTAAAACGATAATTTTGATTTTACTTACGTCTCTCACCCATGTTTCAAAGGCCAAAAATCGAAATTTGTTTTAGCTACGTTTATTCAGCGAAATTTCTCTAAAAAGAAGTTTTTCATTATTGAGCTAAGAACCGTGATGGCTGGCTCATGGAATAGAGCTTTCTCAGATAGTAGGGAATTATTCAGACTTTGCAAACATTTGATCTTAAGTAATATTAGCTCTAAAACGTCAATAATCTTGTTTAAAATCCTGATAATATTTAGACCGTAATCCTTGGAAGCAAGCATTCAGAATTATTTAATTAAATTTCTGTCAAAATTCAAACTTAAAGTACGTGTTTAATTGGGACCAAAATATATACATTATATCAATGCAAAATTTGATTAAATCCTAGCTTTAAAGTTATGTCATCTTCATTAATTCTTCTCACCCTAACAAATAATGCATTTAAGTTAAGAATAGATTAATTTGAATGCAATGCTTAGAAATTTGTGAAGCATAAAAGTAAAGTTCAAACTTTGATCTCAAAAGTCTTAATTTCAAAGAGATCAGCAACATCTCTGCCATTGAAACTGAAAATATTCCCTTAGTTTCCCACAGAACAAAGACTTCATAGGAAAAGTTTTACCAAACTGTTGTTTCTTCAATATTAGAATTTCAAATAGTAAGTAAATAAGGAAACCACTGTACATAGAAAAGCGGTTAATAGATTTATTTCACTTTCCGCGCGAATATATCCAAGAACAAATCTATCAAAAATACACAGAAAATAATTTTATAACAAATAATTTCAGTTGAACATTTGTTAAACTATGTATCACACTATGAGAAAGGTTTTTTTACATAAACAACTTTCCTTTATTTGATTTTAAAGTGAGTACTTGCCGTAATAAAAGCTCTAATATAGTCTCATGGCTAAAAGACGTGCTAAGTTCTTTTTAACTTTTAATAAATATTTATATTTTTACAAGTCCATATGCAAAAATTAACTTTTCATTAAGAAAATAAATAGTGAAAAATAAAATTCAATTTTACGTATCAATTTATTATAAAATGTGGAACAATGTATAAGAAAAAACCAAATCATAACCTATAATACAAGCTTTAAGTATAAATCAAAAATTTTTTTTTTAATAAAAAAACGCATTATTTTCTTCCCTTTTCCGATAACTTTACATACATAAAATCGTATACAAAACAGTTTTGTATAAAGTTCAAACATTTCAAGATATTGATGATTTATACAAAACAATTTTTCATTTCTTTGATAACCTTTAAGGGTGTGTTTCTTGGAATCTTGTTTCACACAGGTATAGTAGACAATACGAGAATATAATTCCATATATTTTAGGAAACCTTATATTTTTAACACCTTATCTTAGATAAGTTTTATTTTTTTCTATTTCTTCCATAAATTATTTTATTTTCTGCAAAATATGAATAAATAAAAAAGTTGGATGGTGCTTAACCAATTTTGCTATCATATAACATTTCTATACAAAGAAAAAAAAATTTGAAACTCTTGTACTGTAATAACATTTCGGGTTAAAAAATCTGATTAATAAAACCAAAATATACGGTATTTGAGCCATTCATTTGGCATCTTTTCTATTCATATATAAATGGTTTACCTGGAATTCTGGTTTTCCACACATTTAATTAAAACACCATAACTAAAGAGTGAATATAAACAAATAAATGGTTTTTATGCCACGCTCTAGCGTATCATGTAAAAATAAGAATTTTATCTTATATTATAAAACCACAATTTATTGCTAATTTTGCCAAATTTATTACCAAAGCGTTTCGGCAAAAAATTACCCAGAATTTTTGGTGGTACCATAGAACCAGAAATAGTGTAAATTTTAACATTTTTTGCAAGTTTTTATCATTTTTTTTCTCAGTGAACCCATTTTTTACGATTTTATTTTGTTTTTTGCTCCTAAGTATCCGAAGAAACAAAAATAATGTACTCCACCAGACACTTTACACTGTAAAATATAACTCTAAATTCTACAGAAAAAGCTGTTTCAAGAAAATACAGATTTTGTTTCTGTTTTTTACCATTATCCTCTAAATGTGAAGAATTGACTTTTTTTCTCTTTTGACTGACTTTCTCTGTATACCTGACGGTTTAAAGCTGCTTTGTTGAGAAAACGGTTTTTCTCTGATTTTTACTCTATTCATAAACGGTTGAAAACCCTCAGTTCAAATTCAAGTTTCTGCCACTCAGTTTTGCTTACCGTACCATAGCTTTACTTTTGTCAAATCTTTATACTATTATTATCTACACTTGATCCTACTTTTCAGCAATTATTTTGCAGCTTTGAACATCGTAGAAATAAAACTGAAAATCAACTCAATTATCAAAATGACAATCTACCAGATTAATATGTTTCTTTAGTTCAGTATTTTGATAAGTTGCCAAACAATTTTATAAGGGTTGGCCACTATAGTTTTAAATGTTTCGATAAGACTTTCATGATAAAAATAGTTTAACATTTTTCTTCATAATGAAAAATCGAGCTTCGGTAGCTCAAGGGACGGAGCCCTCGCGTCCCAATGATGTAACTTACGTTTGAATCCCAGTGTTGACTGATCGTACGAATTCTGCTCGCAGCTCTGACTATAAAGCTGGCATAGTTATACTATATTATAGTTTCATTTTTTCGATAAATTAACACAGTTTGCTTCGATAAAATAACAGTTTTTTTATAGTTTGATAGATTTTTTTATTAAAATAACAGTACTTATGCGCTAAAAAAAACAAGCTCCCATTTTTAAATAACCGTATTTTTCTTTGAAATAAACGGTAATATAGTGGTCCACCAAGTGACAATTTTTTCCCACAATTTTAAAATTTTTTTTAAAATAAACAGAAGCAACTCAATATATTGTTTCGAACAAGAATAATTTCTCAACTCAAAAATGCATAACAAATCAAATTTGTTTTCGCGAAACGATGTCCCTATTTCGTAAACATACAGGAACTCAATTTTTCGAAAGTTACTCTGCTTTCAAACTTTCTAACAAAGCACCGACATGCTGTGCTTCATAAAAAATTACGGTCTTGAGTTCAATTAAACATTATCTTCAACTTTACTAAGTATAGTTTTTTTTTTTCAATACAGTCTATTATTACAATTTTATTCTTGAAAACATATCCTCTTCAATTTTTCTTTCAAAGAAAAAATTTCCACTACACTACAAGTCTAGAATTTCATCCGAGCATAGAAATCACTTAAAATGATCACAGGAGCCTTACACGGGAACCTCTAATGATAGCCTAAAAAAATCAATGATTTGTGGTGTAAGCGAAGAAAAGTTTCAAAGCGACAGTGGTCGGAAAATCAAGCTTGACAAGAAAAAAAGTAAAAGATTTCATTTTGAAAGGAATAGTGGTGATAATGTTGTGTTATTTGATGAAAAAGCTTCAATCGTGTTATTTTCACAATTACAATATTTTATACATTTTTTTATTAATAATATTCCATTTGTAGAATACATTTTTAATTAATACATTTAATACATTTTTAATTAATAATATTCTCCTTGGAAATTCCATGTTCCAAGGAGAGAAACATATATATTCCAAAAGCTTTTTTTCAGTTTTTCTAAACGTTAATTAAAATTCTTTTTTGTTATAGTCGATAAATATTATTATTGATCAAATATGTTTTTAAGCAGTTTTATAACAAATAAAACTATCAAAATTTATTTTTCAAAACAAATCACTTTTATGTAAATGAGTAGAATATGTGTTCTGAAAATGTTACATTTTTGATATTTGCTACTAATATGTATCTAAGAATATTAAAACGGGCTAAATTAGGTTCATAAGCCTGGTTAGGTAGTAGTCCTATTTTCCTAAATTCAGCTGCACCACAGTTAGGTGTTAAGAAGTTAAATTTTTTAAATAAAGAGGTTTTTTCATACAGCTAATACATATTCATCTAATTGTGGAACTCCGGGTCATTAACTGCTTTGGAAATTCCTGATGATTCTTTGTATGTTGTTTACTTAATAGCTTTTTACATAATTTTTTTGTTCATTTTACAACTCCAGGCTGGTCAAATACTAGTCTAACTCGACAAAAAGTCATAGATGAACTCAGATTTTTCTGTGCTTAAAACCCTTTGACGCTGATGAGACAGGGGTGTTCCTTTTACACATTTATTTCTTGACTCTCTAATTACGAGTAAAAATATATTTTGGTGCTTTTTAATTGTAAAAAATAGTTACAAAAAAATCTGTTTGAATATCGGAATTATATTTGCACTAAAATATAAGATCCAAACAAAAAGGTAGTTGGGAATTCTTTTTCATTCATATTCAAAAATTTATCAATAATTTATTTTGTAAATTAAAGTAATTTAAACGATTAATAACTGTTTCTCTTAGATATAAATAAGTGCAAATTTGAAAATTGCTTGGAAGTGAGGCGTGTTCGGAAGATTTCACTTTCAGCGCAAAAAACGATTGCGGTGCTTCATGCTACACTTCATAACTATAAATTATTAAAATGCTAAATATATTATTTTTCACTTATTTTGTCTTAAATCGATACAAAATAATAAGAAAGGTATGACAAATATGTTAAAACAAAATTTTGCATTAAAGGGTAAAAAACTGAAGTCAAATTAGATTCGACGCGTTTTAATTACAGTCATTTCGCCCAGATTTACGAAACTGCACTAAAGTGAAGGAGCAACCAAACATCTTTACAATAGACCTATTAGTGCAACCATCTTCTTTTAAAATTCATAGTTTTCTTGCTCTTCTTTAATGAACTTTCCAGAATAAATCCTTTGCAGAATTAGTTTGTAAAGAATTCGCACTCGATGCACAATTGTTTCTATATTGATATCTTACAAATCGGAAGCAAAATACAATCCCTTAAGTCTAATTTAGTTGTAAAAAAGAAGCAAGTTATCGAAATTTCACATTCGAAGTAATTTTTTTTTATTGCGTTATACTTTAAGAGTGAAAGTAGATAATATTCATCAATAATTACTTTTATTGTTACATTTCTATTTTAAAATTCGTTTATTTGTATTTGAGTGGAAATTAGAGCTATGATTTAAATAATATTTATCTGAATAAATAAATCAGTATTTTATACAAAAACTAATTTGTGTCTTAAACTCTGTTCCCATGTCTATATTTAAAGACAACAAATCGTTTTTGGAAAAAAAAATGTTAAAACAATTTCACGTGATTTCTTTTTGTGTATACAAAGTATATTTTTACTTTATATATTTATCAACATTTTTCCTTCTTTTCTGTCTTTCAAACATTTTTTCTTCCATCTTTAGACTTTCGTCGCGCTATTTTTCAAACACCTATGTCTAATAAATATTTAATAAACACAAAGTGGAGTTTTTACAGACTTTTATGTAGATATAGTGTGATTAGGATATAAAAAATGACTTTTTCTTCTCCAATAACCTTCTCTTATCGCACAATATCGATCGATTTGTTGATCGCAGGTGCTTTGTCTTGATACATCTCAATAATGGATTTGCGCTTAGCTTCTAGGTCATGCTTGCTATCACTTGCCTAGCAGTCTCATACACATTTCCTAAAATAGTCTTTTGCACATTTAGCTATATCATTAGAGATCAAGTGAGCCATATTAAGATGTGAGCATTAATTTACAAATAGTTATTAATATTACCATAATCGTGGTTATAGAATATAGTTTCATTTCTGATACTATTAAGCGAAACAATTTACTTCCTTTCCTTACCTTATTATATATTCAAAACAATTTATTTCCATATCACACAAGTAATAAGTCGAAATATACAGGATGTTCCGTAATGAGTGCTCTTGATATGCGTTTTTCGAATCCTCATCCAAAGTCCAAAAAACAAATCGTTTCCCATGAAGTGATAAAATGAGTCGGAAAAAAACTTTATTGGAGTATGAAGAATCACTGTTGAAAATAGCAGCACTGAAAAATCAGCACCTGTCTATTTTACCGGTATAGCACCTGTATAGTTTTAGAAGATAGATGTATGTATATATATATTTTTTCTTAAATAAACATCTATCTTCTAAAACTATTTATGATCAATTTTTAAAATTATCCAGTATAATATTACCTTGCGCACATCCATTTCGGGCCCATCCTTGGAAACTAACAAATCAAATCTCAGAATAACAAATCACTTCAGCTGTGCAGTAAAAACGACACTTTAAAACCCTCTTGTTACACTCAATTTGCGCTTTTGTTTTCATCTTTTGTTTTCATATTTTGTAATCTGGCAATCTTTCTGCGAAAACATTTTTAAATCATTCTTGAAAAATATTTCGACCGTGTAATTTGATCTGATTTTGCTACTCGCTTTATAGCCCCCCTTTTAATATTTTTCATTTTATTTTCTGTTTTTTCATGTTATTTTTACTTTTTGTGATTTATTTTACTTACTGTTATTTTTATAAAAAACTTTTTGAGTGCTTCTCACACTATTGTATTAATATATTTTGCTTTGGCTTTATTGATACAATATCAGAAAGCACTCTGTTTTCCGGATATATTCGTGTGAGCTGAAGAAAAGATTATATCTTTTTTTTCTTTTTCTTTTCCGGTTTTTTTCAATAAAATTTCATT